>NW_024097581.1:0-164125 GCF_016545835.1 Crotalus tigris
CTTGTCCTTCCCTCTGGCGCTTTGGAGAATAGCTTGACTCCTTCTTCTTTGGGGCATATCCAGTTTAACTTCACGAAACACCAAAATGTCATCAACCCTCTGATTTTCTATGAAGGTAAACTAGATATCATTAACATGAAAAGTACAAAGCTTCAGTTTCTGTGTTTACTCATTTAACATTTGGATCACATGCTGGTGACAAATGGCTTGAATCATCTTTAGGTTAGGATTAGAGTTAATCTGCAAAACCACATCGCTAAGGCGGTAATTGTGGTGGCTGTTCCTTTGCTGCATTTCCTTCTTTTCTCCAAACAAACATGTCTCTTTTGGATCAAGGTTTTAGTGTGATTTCTATCATTCACTGGGCTATTAATAAGAATGTTCACTTACTACCCCTATTTTTATGCTCTGGAGTATACAACCAATAGTAAAAAAAAAAATCACAGGTTCCAGAGATAGGAGATAGGCATCATCATTAATTAATAATACATTTATATTGTATTTTCATACCTGACTCCAGTATTTCTTAACCCTGGGCAACTTTAAGACAAGCAGACTTCAGCTCCTAGAATTCTCCTGCCAGCATGTTGCTGAGGCTGAGAAATACTGTCTGAGTCTAAATAAAAGCAGAGCAAATAAAAAACACAAGGAGGCTAAAACACGAAACTGAATGAGCTAAAAGATAAGCATTAATGTTCCAATTTTCTATGAGACCCAGAAAAATCATTTGGGTAGATGTAACTGTTATATCAGTCTGAGAAATAGGAAAAAAAAACAAAAAACTAGCAGCCAACGATGCTCTCAAATTCATGCCCCAAGGGGTCTTTACAAAACAAGCAGAGACTGCATTTTCTTTTGCAGGGATCTAAAACAGGGGAAAAAACCCTCCTCCCATAACTTTGAACTGAAAGAAAGAGATCCTATTATTTACCCATTTGATATATGCCTGCTGATATGGGCCTATTTCTATCAACATGCTGCACTAAGCAGAGAATTGGATTCCCTGGTGTCTGATTTGCTTCCCTCCATTCCAGGCTGGAAACAGCTAACCCAAGGAAGAATTAGTAATATTTATTAGAAAAAATGGTTATCCATACTGGGTATTTTCCATATCATCAGAAAGGTCAATAACCATTTTTTGGAAGGCAGACATGGACAGTGTCACTCTGCATTCACCACACTCCCATTGTAAATGTGACCTATGGGCCTGTCTTCCTGCTGCAGTTTTGTAATCACAGTCACTTCTCATTATTTAAACCAGTCATGGGAACCCTGGTTTAAGATGGCCCACCACCCAATCCAACCTTCCCATAGATCTTCTATCACCAGGAAAATTGAGATATGATCTGTTCTACCTACCTACCCCCTTTATGGATTACTGCCTCCCCTTTATGGATTACTGCCTTGTCGTGGCGAAGGGGCTTGTGTAACTCAATGAAGCTATAAGCTATGCCGTGCAGGGCCACCCAAGACGGACAGGTCATAGCAGAGAGTTCTGACAAAATGTGATCCACTGGAGAAGGAAAAGGCAAACCACTCCAGTATCTTTGCCATGAAAACCCCATGGACAGTACTAAAAGGCAAAAAGATATGACGCTGGAAGATGAGCCCCTCAGGTCGGAAGGTGTCCAATATGCTACTGGGGAAGAGCAGAGGGCTAGTACTAGTAATGCCAGAAAGAATGAAGCGACTGGACCAAAGCCGAAAGGACGCTCAGCTGTGGATATATCTGGTGGTGAAAGGAAAGTCCGATGCTGTAAAGATTGTTTCTCCATAGGAACCTGGAATGTAAGATCCATGAATCAAGGCAAGCTAGACGTAGTCAAAAAAGAGATGACAAGACTGAACATCGACATCTTAGGAATCAGCGAACTAAAATGGACAGGAATGGGTGAATTTAACTCAGATTACCATCAGGTATACTACTGTGGGCAAGAATCCCTCAGAAGAAATGGAACAGCCTTCATAGTCAATAAAAGAATAGGAAAAGCAATACTGGGATACAATCCCCCAAATGACAGAATGATCTCAATTCGAATCCAAGGCAAACCATTCAATATCACAATAATCCAAATCTATGCCCCAACCACTGGTGTTGAAGAGGATGAAATTGACCGGTTCTATGAAGCCCTACAGCACCTTATAGAATTAACACCAAAAAATGATGTCCTTATCATCATGGGGGATTGGAATGGTAAGGTAGGAAGCCAAAAGATAACCGGAATAACAGGCAAGTTTGGCCTTGGAGTACAAAATGAAGCAGGGCACAGGCTGATAGAATATTGTCAAGAGAATACGATGGTCATAACAAACACTCTTTTCCAACAACCCAAGAGACGGCTCTAAACATGGACATCACCAGATGGTCAACATAGAAATCAGATTGACTATGTGCTCTGCAGCCAAAGATGGAGAAGCTATATACAGTCAGTAAAAACAAGACCAGGAGCTGACTGTGGCTCAGATCATGAGCTCCTCGTTGCAAAATTTAGGCTTAAATTGAAAAAAGTAGGGAAAAGCACTAGGCCACTCAGGTATGAACTAAATCATATTCCTAATGAATATACAGTAGAGGTGACAAATAGATTTAAGAAATTAGATCTGATAGACAGAGTGCCTGAAGAACTATGGATGGAACATTGCACAACAGGTAGCAACTAAAAACATCCCAAAGAAAAAGAAATGCAAGAAAGCAAAATGGCTGTCTGAGGAAGCTTTGCAAATAGCTGAGGAAAGAAGGGAAGCGAAAGGCAAAGGAGAAAGAGAAAGATACACCCAACTGAATGCAGAATTCCAGAGAGTAGCTAGAAGAGATAAGAATGCCTTCTTAAATGAAAAGTGCAAAGAAATAGAAGAAAACAACAGAATAGGGAGGACCAGAGATCTCTTCAAGAAAATTGGAGATATGAAGGGAACGTTTCATGCAAAGATGGGCATGATAAAGGACCAAAATGGCAGAGACCTAACAGAGGCAGAAGAGATTAAGAAGAGATGGCAAAACTACACAGAAGAACTATACAGGAATGAGCTTAACATCCCAGATAACCACAATGAGATGGTCATTGACCTCGAACCAGACATCCTAGAATGTGAAGTGAAATGGGCCTTAGAAAACCTGAGCAACAACAAAGCTAGTGGAGGTGACAGTATTCCAGATGAGCTATTCAAAATCTTAAAAGAAGATGCAGTAAAAGTGCTACACTCAATTTGCCAGCAAATTTGGAAAACTCAACAGTGGCCACAGGATTGGAAAAGGTCAGTTTACATTCCAATTCCAAAGAAAGGCAATGTCAAAGAATGTTCAAACTATCGCACCATTGCACTCATTTCACATGCTAATAAAGTTATGCTTAAAATACTACAAGCTAGACTCCAGCAGTATGTAGATCGAGAACTACCAGAAGTACAGGCAGGATTTCGAAGAGGCAAAGGGACTAGAGATCAAATTGCCAACAAACGCTGGATCATGGAGAAAGCTAGGGAGTTCCAGAAAAACATCTACTTTTGCTTCATTGACTATGCTAAAGCCTTTGATTGTGTGGATCACAACAAATTGTGGCAAGTTCTTAAAGAGATGGGAATACCAGACCATCTCATTTGTCTCTTGAGAAACCTATATGCGGGTCAAGAAGCAACAGTGAGAACTGGACACGGAACCACTGATTGGTTCAAAATTGGAAAAGGAGTCCGGCAAGGCTGTATACTGTCGCCCTGCCTATTTAACTTATATGCAGAGCACATCATGAGAAAGGCAGGGCTAGATGAATCAAAAGTTGGAATTAAGATTGCCGGGAGAAATATCAACAACCTAAGATATGCAGATGATACCACTCTAATGGCAGAAAGTGAATAGGAACTAAAGAGCCTCTTGATGCGGGTGAAGAAGGAGAGTGCAAAAGTAGGCTTGAAACTCAACATTAAGAAAACCAAAATCATGGCATCCGGCCCTCTCAATTCCTGGCAAATAGATGGGGAAGAAATGGAGGTAGTGACAGATTTTATTTTTCTGGGCTCAAAGATCACTGCAGATGGGGACTGCAGCCAAGAAATTAAAAGACGCTTGCTCCTGGGGAGGAAAGCTATGGCAAATCTAGACAGCATACTAAAAAGCAGAGACATCACCCTGCCAACAAAAGTGTGTATAGTCCAGGCCATGGTTTTCCCAGTTGCAATGTATGGCTGTGAAAGTTGGACCATAAGAAAGGCTGAGCGCCAAAGAATTGAGGCCTTTGAACTATGGTGCTGGAGAAGACTCCTGCGAGTCCCTTGGACTGCAAGGCGTTCAAACCGGTCAGTCCTAGAAGAGATCAACCCCGACTGCTCTTTAGAAGGCCAGATCCTGAAGTTGAAACTCAAAATACTTTGGCCACCTAATGAGAAGGAAGGACTCACTGGAGAAGAGCCTAATGCTGGGAAAGATTGAGGGCAATAGAAGAAGAGGACGACAGAGAATGAGATGGCTGGATGGAGTCACTGAAGCAGTAGGTGTGAACTTAAATGGACTCCAGAAGATGGTAGAGGACAGGAAGACCTGGAGGAACATTGTCCATGGGGTGCGATGGGTCGGACACGACTTCGCAATTAACAACAACAACCTACCTATACTCTTAAGATCATCAACAGGGTACCTTTTGTGGGTCCCACCGTCAACACAAATGCTATCCACCAATAATTAGAATCTTTTCCCTTGGGACATGGCAGAGGATGGAAGTATAAATCCACTTGTGTTGGGATGGTGTACCAAAAACCTATTTAAGATATCTCCAGAAGGTAACTGCTGAAGATAACAGGATATATCTAAATAATAGTTGCATACATTTATTAATTTAGTTTCCAGTACAATTAAATCTATAACATTTGTCAGTCCTGGCATAAACAACTCAGAGACAACCACACCTAATCCCATTGCATTCTCAATGAGGGAAACCTAATGGCATCTATTTTCTAATTAGGGCTAGTAATAATGAGTTTTATCACTCTTCTGTTCTAAGAAATATGAGTGTAAATCAGTACAGGTGAGGGCAAACTGCGAAAGTCCACTCAGCATAACAAAAGGAACAGAAATCTTTACAATATGCTAACGTTGCAAACTGTCCAGAGAGTGCTGTAAAGCACTATGGGACAGTATATAAGTCTAAGTACTATTGCTATTGCTATCACTATTGCTTTTACTTTATATCATGCATAACCTTTATCAACTCATACCTCCCTGCATGTGTTCATATTCCCAAGGTGCAATTTCTACTGCAGGAAAATTGGCCCATTGCAAATCTGGAAAAGCTATTGCTATTGCCCCCAACAATCTGGCTCCTTATTTTATTGTTCTCAGAAGGATGGAATGCTGTGGCAACCTTGAGGCCCATCAGGATCGAACTCCAGGCTGTGGGCAGAATTTTCCTATAATACTTCACTTTAACCCTGTGCCACCAGGGGTCCTGTGTCCCCACTGATATCTGGATAGGACTTTAATAGATCCTTTAGCATGAAGTCTGTCTTTGTCCCCACAATATAGAATCCTAATATACCAAACTTATAGTTCATTTGTCCTTATAAAGTGATATGTACCTCCTTCTTATTATTATACATCACATATATCTCTCACATCAGCCACATACAACTTTTAATAGTTATTTACATTAATTAGTGATTTTTCAATTACAGGTTAAATACAAACAGACAATCGAACTGATCACCCTGAATGTTCTATCTGATTGATGGACAGTTGATTCTTCAAACAGATGTTACCGCTGGGTGAATTTTGTTCCCTGGAAATTTCTTTCTACAAATGATGAAGAGGCATAATATTTGTTTCCAGCCTTTTGTCTAACAACTTTTGCTTGATGATTATTATTAGAATTAAAAACATTTTTCAAATTAGCATAAACAGAGAAGTTTAGACCTAATTTCACTGTCTATGTGATCTCCAGCCATGCCTCAGTCAGGAAGATCCTGCCTAAGGCAGAGGGATACATATTTCTTGTCTACAAAACAATTGTCAATGTTGTGAATGCCAGGTGGTTTCTCAACTATCTGGCTGCTTTGTAATATGTTTGCTATTTGGGCTTTGATTATGAATTAGCTTTACTCAGCTAACAACAACACCCATCCCTGCTCCCCAAAAGGAAGGAGGGAGGGAGAAAGGAAGAGAAGAAGAGGGAGAGAGGGAGAGGGGGAGAGGAGAGAGAGAGGAAAAAAGAGAAGAGGGAGAGAGAGGGGGGAGGGAGGGAGGGAGGGAGGGAGGGAGGGAGAGAGAGAGAGAGAGAGAGAGAGAGAGAGAGAGATCTGCTCTTGAACTTAGAGAGCTAGGAAATGATAGCTAGGCAGACCAATTCTTTGATTGTATAAATCCATTATATTCTTTTAGGTTATGGAGCACAAATAAAACTATTGATCATCAAAATAATGGAACTTATCCCTTATCTACCAAAAATGTTAGCTGCAAAAAAAAAATTAAAATATAACATTGAACTGTTCCAGGTATTGGGATTTTTTTTCTATACTTACCCATGTAACCTAGGAAAATAAGCCACCATATTTCTACAGAACTCATCATAAATGGGTTGCCCCATGCTGACTCATCTTCATTAATCACCATGGTCCTGCTGCTATATCTCGGAGGAAACCCCATGGTTTCATAAATAAATTAGTTCATATGTGTTTGTTTTTCAAAAAACAAATGTCAGCAAATGCAAAAACTTTCTGATATAAAAACATAACTAGGATTTAGAATCGCTCAGTGATGAACTACTCTGAGGAAGGCAATTAATCATCTACTCTTGTCTGATGGATAGAAAAAAATATATTTGCCTAATGCAAAAAAATATCAGTGGAGGTGTTTATGTTTTTTAATGGAAGAAGCATAGGGAAATAGAAAAATGCTGCATAAGTTGCCTTAGCATTCCTTTTGTACTTGTTAGTACTGAGAATCCCAATTCTTTTTCAAAAGAACTGAAGAAGCTTTTTGGATGAGAATCGAAAGGTCTTCAAGCAAAAACAAAGAATGTCCAGTTGCCTTTAGAAAAAGCACTTTTGGGACAACCATGACCTAGATGACTCCACAGACATTTAGCACTGTGAAGTATTCTAAGTTGTACAGCTGAAACCTGCCCTAGATCATCTTATGAGCTTGTTATTTTTCAGTTTTATTTCTTCCAAATGTAAAATGAAAATATCAAAGGTCTGCTTGATAGTGGAAGTGTTACAGACTCTTTGCTTGCAGATGGAAATATAACTGAGAAAAAGTTATTCTGTTTCTCTTTTGGTCAAATATTCCACTGAGAGCAGCTACTACGAAAATTCTCTGTGAATGTATATAACAAAGATAGAGGAAGAAACATTGGAAGGTGCCATTTAGGCATTGGATCCAACCTCTGCTCAATGCAGAAATCAACATTGAAGCACCCTTGAGAATTGCTTGACCATCCTCTAATAAAGAAGGGATAATGATTTATAGCTATGAATGATAGTTTTGGCTGTTTTCATATTTGCCCCCTGCCCAAAGCTTTTCAAGTCTAAGTACCTAGTACCCCCAGTTTGTAACAAAGCAGGAGTTGAAATGGGCACCTTCCAAAGGTCCTGAAGCTTTTTTCCTAGATATAATCCCAAACTATAATCTCAAAGGATCCCAGATTTTATAGACTGTAATAAGACTGAAAAAGGTCTAGTCGTAATACTAATAAAAAGGCAGTTACGTGGCCCCTATAATAACTACAAATGCCTATATCTCAACTTAGCTTGTTTACAGCTCACATTTTTAAATACTTTTACAGTACATCTCATTCTCCAAATGCTAAAACAGTCAAGATTCAGCATATATACATACACACACACATTAATGAAGCTGCAAGATACAGTTCCCAAGTAACAGCAAGGCAGACAGTATAGTGCCAGCCAAAATAGGTAAAATTGGCAACTAAATTCAGTACAGATCAACAGTCTGCTCACAGATGGAAAAAGTAAGTACAGATATCTGCTAAATAGAAACATGTAAGGGCATCCAGGAACTGAAAACTGAATGTTTAAACTGAAGAGAAAAAGAAAGAGAAGGGGGGAAAAAACTTTATTTTTCTTTGACCTTGATTTTCGCTTCCACAGTTTAAGGGGGCAGTTCTCCCAA
This sequence comes from Crotalus tigris, assembly GCF_016545835.1. Classification (NCBI taxonomy): domain Eukaryota; kingdom Metazoa; phylum Chordata; class Lepidosauria; order Squamata; family Viperidae; genus Crotalus; species Crotalus tigris. The sequence continues at coordinate 8,117 of NW_024097581.1, forward strand.
AAGTTACAAGGCTTGCAAGATTACTAGTGTACAAATAAAGGAAATCACAGCAATACCCAATAGTAATCTTTTATAACTTTAGCTAGGGAGAGTGGCAAGCATTGTCTTCAGCAACAAAGCAACATTCAAACAATGATACAAGTTAATATGTTTCTGAGCATGCCATCTCTGTTGTGTATATAGGCTTGGTGAAGGCAGGACTGAGCACAAGAAGCATTCTTTCTGTATGTGAATACAGATAGTCCTCAACTTATGACCACAAGTGAGCCCAAAATTTCCATTGCTAGGCAGGACAGTTGTTAATTGAGTTTTTCTCCATTTTACGACATTTTTTGTTAAGGGAATCACTGCAGTTATTAAATTAGTAACATGGTTGTTAAGTGAAACTGGCTTCCCCATTGAGTTTGCTTGCCAGATGTTGTCAGAAGGTGATCCTGAATACATGCCAGATGCCAAAGGTCTGAATCTTGATCATGTGATCATGGGGATGCTACAACTGTTGTGTCCTGAGCCTGCAAAGGCAGGCTTGGGACGTTGCAATGGTCCCGGGCTGTTACAAGCTGCCCGGGATCAGACTGAGTGGCGCTGGCCTGGCGCGCATGCGTGAGGCGCGGAAGCGCGCCAGATCGTTACCTTTTTGCCCGGGGATTCTATTAAAGGAGACAGAGAGGTCTGCGAGCCTCAGAGTTGTGTCGGAGAGAGCTGCTGAGAATAAAAGGCTGTTGGAATTAACAGAATGTGTACTCTTCTTTCACCGTTGACTCGAGGACTCAACAGCAATGGTCATGTGAAAATTGGTCGCTTTTTTCCCAGTGCCATTATAACTTTAAACAGTTACTAAACAAATGGTTGTGAGCTGAAAACTCACAAGATTTTATCAGGTTTATTCTCCTAAACTCATCACGGAGAAGGCCATGGTGCTTCTGCATCAGAAGTTACAAGGCTGTCATTATCTAGGTTCTAATAGATAGGTTCCACTTCCTAAATTGCCAGAATAAAATGTGGGACTAAAGATGATGTGATCCATGCTTACGATCCCAAATTAAGCCAACACATATTTCAGTGAGCAAATTGTGATCAAGGAAAAGTGAGAAATCAGGAAGATTTAGACTTCAGTGGTAGTGCAAATGCCCCCTTCTCCCCCCCCCAAAAAAAAGGCAAGGGATAAGAGAAGTATTGAAAACAAGAACAGTGAAAAGATTATGCCAGGAGACAGAAGAGAATAGAAGCCAATATGGTTGGGGTGAAAAAGTAGCTTAGCTTGAAATTCATGTTAAAACTAATGATATTCAGTGACCTACTATCCATCCAGCTCTCTCTTGCCTAAATATGGAGATTTTTCTCTCTTTTTTTGCAAATGGTTGCTCTTTGTATAGCTCCAAGTAAGATGATATGCTTATTTCTTTTAAGGTGTTACAAAGCAAGTAGAATTTTAAAAAATCATTCATTTTTAAATGGTTTCTTTTGCTGTAAATTCAAACTTTCTATTGTATCGAATGTTGATCTTACCTCATTTTAGACATGGTTGATTCTAGATGAATGAGCAAGATGGACTGAAAACAAATTTAATACATAAGTAAATAAATAAAATAACCCTGTGTAAAGTGATTTATTTATTCAATTTTTCTCCTACCTTTATTACTTTATATATAACTCAAGCCAGCAAACATACTTTAATCACTACAGCGCTCTCTCTCTCTCTCTCTCTCTCTCTCTCTCTCCCTCCCTCCCTCCCTCCCTCCCTCCCTCTCTCTCTCTCTCTCTCTCTCTCTCTCTCTCTCTCTCTCTCTCTGTAACGCCCTTGAGAAAATAATTTTCTCAATGGGCCTTTATACAATGAAAGATATTTTTGTACTTCAGATATTTTTTTTCCTTTTTCGGATCCAAGTGCCGCATCCTCAACAGCCGGTTCATTAGAGAATACCCTGCTATGCATTGCCATTTACATTTTCCCAAATACCCCAAATGAAGACTGGAGGAAATTTTTTTATTATTGAAATTTTTTTTAAATTTTACAAAACAAATCCCCTCCCCAGACCCCCCACCCTCCCTTACCCTCCCCCACTTCGCCAAACCTCCCAAACCCTCCCCCAACCTTCCCAGAGTTGAGTACAGGCTTAATTAAAATTTTCCAGAAAAAGAAAAGAAAAACTTGAAACACATATAAATCCTAAACAAATCTGGATACCTTAAATTAAATACTCTAAACATTTTCTAATATGCTTATAATGTTATCCATCATTCTATATAAACTCCCTCCAAAACACAAATTTAAACATTACTTTGTTTAAACATCTATACCTACAATATAAAATCTAATATAAATCATAGGCAAATCTGAATACATTTAATTAAACAAATTATACTCCCTCCAAAGCACAAATTTAAACATTACTTAAAACTTAAAACATTAAAATCCCCTTATACGCATTAAAATCTTACCAATAACAAATTCCATCTTAAAAATAATAATAATAATAATAAAAAAACCCCAAACATTGAACACATTATAATATACTCCAAACCTTTTCATATCATACTTATATTATTATCCATCATTCTTTATAAACTCCCTCCAAAACACAACTTTAAACATTACTTAAAACTTAAAACATTAAAATTCCCTTATACACATTTAAATCTTTACCAATAATAAATTCCATCCACAATAGACACATTAAACATTTAAATCTTTACCAATAGTAAGTTCCATCCACAAAAAACACAGTCCTTATCAGTCTCGATTGTCCATATAAAATTTTCATTCGATCTCCATCCTTATCAGTCTCTCTTATCCATAAGGCTCGAAAGAAATGCTTTGAGATCTGCCCTTAAAGGTTGCTCCGAAATTATAAATCCTGACTCTCCCCCCGGCTCAGAAGCCAGTACATGTGAAGATTCCTTAAACTCCTTCTTCTGTTGGTCTTTTTCTTTACTATTATATGTTGCACAAGTTGTCCTCCGCCCCTTCCTCTCAGCTTGTTGAAGCCCCTCAGACTGAGATTTCCCATTTTCCATTTCTTCAGACAGCAATTTTACCCTTGAGGGTTGCTCCCGAAATCTTTATAAGTCTTGCTTCTCCCGCAGGTTTAGAAACCAATAGATGTGAGGCTTCCTTAACCTTCTTCTGTTGCTGCTTCTCTTTACAGTTATATGTTGCACAAGTTATCTTCTGCTCCTCTATCTGAACTTGTTGAGGCCCCTCAAGCTGAGGTTCCCCAATTTTCATAAGTATAGGCTCTTCAGGGTATAATTCTACATTCTTTTCTTCCAAGGCTTTAAACTTAGTAGATGGCGATGAACATACCCCCAGGACCGAAGTATAAAAATCTTTTGCTTGAAAAACAGTATTAAGTCTATAACATATCCCCAGGTAATTCACCACCATTCCAATCGGAACATCCCATCTGAACGAGATTCGTCTCTTTTTAAGTTCATCTGCTAAAAAAGCAAACTCCTTTCTTCTTTTTAAAATTTTAGATGGGATCTCCTTTAAAATTATAACGTCTTGTAGGGCAATTTGAAATCTCTTTTTATAAAAAGCTTGTATAATTTCATTGCGCAGGGATCTTTTCCCAAAGTAAATTACCACATCTCTTGGCAAATTCTTTTGCACTGCCACCACAGAATTAACTCTAAATAATTTTTCAATTTCACTAAGTATTTCCTCTTTTTCTTTATTCAAAATCACAGCAAAGTCCTTTGCAACCATCTCTTTCAGATCTCCTTGCAAAGACTCTCTCAAGCCTCTGATTCTTAAGGCATATTCCATTTGTCCATATTGAAGCATAAGAATCTCATTTTCCATTTCTTTTTCCATACTTTCAAATTTTTCCTCCATCAATTCCACTTTTTCTGGTACCTCTTCCACATGGGAATTCAGCTTTTCAAAAACAGAAGCAACTCCTTTTAAAGCCAAAACTATATCTTGCCTCAAAATCTTATTATTTTCCTCTAAAATCTCTTTCATTTCTGCCCTAATTTGAGATATAACATTTCCCATCATATCTTGCAGATCCTTCACCATTATTGGCTGAGCCAAGGAAGAAGGTGAGGCTATTGATTTGGGAGCTGTAGGAATCCCTGGACGCTTTGGAGCCATCTTAAAAAAAAATCTTTACTCCTTCTTGAGAATTACAAAAATTAAACAAAAGAAAAAGAGAGATTAAATCCCAAAAAAAAATTTCAAAAAAACCTACCGATCACTATTCTAGCTTCCCAAAAGGAAAAATAAAAAAATAATAAAAAAAACGCCGGAAAGTCTGCCGATCGCCATTTTACTTTCCCTTTCAGCAAAAAGTAAAAAGTAAAAAGAGGGAATATAAACGTAAAAATAAATCTTTAACTAAAAATCCATATAAAGTCAAAGGTAAAAGCTAATCCTCCAGTCAACTCTGTCCGCTTCTAAAAAACTCACCAGATCTCTTTAAACGCGGAGGTGGTTGCAACGGCTTGTTTTGTCCCTTAGGACAAAAGCAGCTGGGAAGCGGAGACAGTCTGAACTCCGTGGTAGCACTCTCTTCACCCCCCAAAAAATATTGGGGGTGTATAAGAGGCTCTACCACTATTCAGACAACCCTCTTCCCCCCCCTTTGCCCGGGAGGGGGATTTTGAACTGCTGAACAGCTGGTGTCCGCTGTTCATAGCGATTCATTACACTTACCCAGGAGGACGGCTACAAAGTAGCCGCCATCACCGCGCAGATCCACCGGAAGTTGACTGGAGGAAATTTAAATGGCAGCATAAATTGCTGGTGACAAGTTTGCTCAGAGAATGGTCTGCAAATTTGGAAGGGGTCATATTGTCAAGATTCTCTCAGATCTAAAACTAGATCTAAGAAAATCTGAATGATCTCCAAAATAAGGGTACATATACTTTCTTACATAAAAAAATTCCCACTGGGTGTAAGGACCCACCCCACTTTGCATCTTAAGAAGACAGAACTCTTGGAATAGTTCTTCCAACAGGAATCCTTTATTAAGAGAAAATGGTTGCAGGCATGCTAGACAGGACTTGGGGTCCAAGCTCTCCCATTCAAGGTTTTAAGGGGTTCCCCAGTAGTCCCACCCAATCAACCCCCCTTCCAGTGATGGTTTCAAGTATCACAATTCCACCTCCTTTCTTCTTTCTTCCGTCTGGATGGAGACTTCAGATACTACATGAAAGGCAATTACCCTTCTTTGATATGTTAACGCTTAGAGGTTACAATAAACACACATTCAGCTCTTTGAAGTGTAAAGAAGGAAGTGAGGGCCATAAAGCCCCTTTGCTCTCCCCCTTCTCTCCCTCTTATGGCAGAATCCAGAGAAGGCAGAATTGGGAGTTTCTATATTTGATAATTTAAAGATGAAATATAATTGGATTCTGACATCCGGCCCCTCTTAACAATAAGAGAGATCCACCTGAAAGAAAACGCAAGTAAAAATTTTAGTTAGGCTTGTTAGGATACTCTGTGTGAAACTTCTTCAATAGCTTCGGGGCTCTGACATGACGTTTATGGACCCACTCATTTTGTGAGGGAGGGAGGTGTTTCCAGGCAACTAGGTACTGAGTTGCTCCATGATATCTCCTAGAGTCAAGGACTTCCTTTATTTCGAAGTGTTGTTCACCCTCCACCATGATTGGAGGTGGTGGGGGGGGATTTTTGGCCGTAGAGGTGACTGATGCTCTCTTTTCAGCAAGCTGCAATGAAAAATTGGGTGTATTTGCCTGAGATTTTTGGGTAATTCTAATTCTACTGTTACTGGATTTATGATTCTTTTAATTGGAAAAGGTCCTATGTATTTTGGTCCAAGTTTTTTACAGGGCTGTAGGGACTTTAGGTATTTTGTAGATAAGTACACCATCTCTCCTATAATGAATGGTGTAGGCTCAACCCTTTTTTTATCGGCTTGTGTTTTGTAAGCCTGCCTAGCTTCATCTAGTGCTTTTCTGACTATTGGCCAGGTGTTTTGTAATTTTTCCATCCATTCTTTCAGCGAGGGGATCGTTGGTTCGTTTGGGGTTAATTCTGGCATGGGGTTGAAACTTTGACCGGTGGCTATTTGAAAAGGAGTGTAACCTGTGCTGGAGTGGACTGCATTATTGTAGGCAACTTCTGCAAAAGGGAGTAAGTCCGCCCACTCGGTCTGCTGGAAACTAAGAAAACATCTTAAATATTGCTTAAGTACTGAGTTCATTTTTTCAGCCCCCCCATTTCCTTGAGGGTGGTGGCTAGATGTCAGTCCCTGAGTGGTTCCTAAGAGGGATAAAAATTCCTTCCAAAATGCAGACGTAAATTGCACCCCCCTGTCAGAGATGATGCGTTGGGGTGCCCCATGCAATCTGTAAATGTGTTGGATGAAAAGTTTTGCTAAGGCTTTTGCAGTGGGAATCTTTTGGCAAGGGATAAAGTGCACCTGTTTGGAAAACAAGTCCGTGACCGTCCAGACCACAGTATTCCCATTGCTTTCTGGCAATTCCACTATAAAATCCATGGCTATTTCTCTCCAGGGGGCTGAGGGACTTGCCACTGTTTGCAATAGTCCTGGCACTTTCCCTTGCAACCTCTTTGCCGTGGCACATTTTGGACAACTGGCTATATAACTTTCAATGTCCTTTTTCATGGATGGCCACCAAAATTGCCGTTTAATTAAATGTAAAGTTTTTACAAATCCAAAATGCCCTGCTGATTTTGTGTCATGGCAAAGGTGCATGAAAGTTACTCTTTGAGTTGTTGGTATATATAACTTTTCCCCTATCCAAGGCAACCCGTCTTTCATTGTGCACACATTTTTGTTTTTCTGGAACCAATCATCTGTTTCCAAACTTTTTCTGAATTCAATTCCAGTTTGGCTGTCCAGTTGTGGTTTTAATTTGGCTTGGGTTCTTGTGGTTACTGGTGCTGCCAGTTGTGACTCTGCCATTATTGGTCTAGAGTCTGTGGTTCGTGCGCTGTTATATTGGGGCATGCGAGATAGTGCATCTACCAGGAAGTTCTTTCTTCCTGGTAAATGTTTGAGCTTAAATTGGAATTGGTGAAAATGCTGGGACCAGCGGGCTTGTTTGGGATTGAGTTTCCTGGAAGTTTTCAGGGCTTCCAAATTTTTGTGATCAGTCCACACCTGGAAGGGGATTTTGTTGCCTTCCAGGAACTGTCGCCATGTGAGTAATGCCCAACGTATCCCATAAGCCTCCTTCTCCCATACAGGCCAGCGCTGTTCTGTTTCCGTGAGTTTCTTGGATGTATATGCACAGGGTTGCAATACTGCATCATCATTTTCTTGTAATAGCACAGCCCCCACTGCCACATCACTTGCATCTGCCTGTATTATGAAGGGTTTGTCCATGTCTGGGTGCCTTAGTACTGGTTCGGCAGAAAAAAGTCTCTTTAGTCTCTCAAACGCTGCTTGGCACTCCATTGTCCATGTTAGTGGCTGGCTAGGTTTTACTGAGGATGTTCCCTTCGTTTTTAGTAAGTTAGTGAGGGGCAAGGCTATCTGTGCAAATGAGGGGATGAATTGGCGGTAAAAATTTGCAAAGCCCAGGAAACTTTGTAGTTGCTTTCTTGTGCGGGGTGGTGCCCATTCTAATACTGCTCTGACCTTCTCTGGGTCCATTTCAATGCCCTGTGGGGATATGCGATAGCCTAGGTAGTCTATCCTTTCCTGGTGGAATTCGCATTTTGAGAGTTTGGCATATAGGTGAGCGGCTCGCAGCTTCTTTAAAACCGCTCTGACAAGTTTGACGTGTTCTTCTTTTGTTTCGGTAAAGATAAGAATGTCGTCCAAGTAAACAAGGACCCCCTTAAACAGGTGCTCCCTTAGAACGTCATTGATTAATTGCATAAAGACTGCAGGGCCCCCTTGTAATCCAAATGGCAAGACTTTGAATTGATAGCACCCCATGGGGCAGTTAAATGCAGTCTTCCATTCGTCCCCTTCCTTGATTCTCACTCGATAGTAAGCTTCCCTTAAGTCTAGTTTAGAAAAAATTTTCCCTTTCGATAGGTGTGACAGCATGTCTTTCATGAGGGGCAGCGGGTATAGGTTGCTTTCACTGATTGTATTCAGGGCCCTATAATCCACGCATAAACGTAAAGAGCCATCCTTCTTCTCTCTAAAAAGGACCGGGGCAGCCACTTTAGGCTTGGCTGGCTCAATGAACCCTCTCTCCAGGTTTTTTTTTATAAATCTTTCCATTTCCTCCTTCTCCTTTGGGCTCATGGAGTATAATCTGGGCTTCGGGAGTTTTGCCCCAGGCTTGAATTCAATGGTACAGTCTGTGGGTCGGTGGGGGGGAAGCTCATTCGCCCTCTCCTCACTGAAGACTTCAGCAAGGTCCCTATATTCCTCTGGTATTTCTGTTAATCTTTTTTCCTCTCCTATGGATGCTTTTTCTATTCTTGATTCTGGTAGCCTCCCTTGGGGTTTTAAGTCCATAGGGTCCCCCTTCGGGAATTTGATTTCTGTCGTCCTCCAATTTACCCAGGGGTTCCATTTTTTCAACCATTCCATCCCTAGAATCATTGGGCATTCCATACCTGGGGTCACCACAAACGTTAAGTCCTCTTCATGGTTGCCCAGGGAGAGATGTATTGGCAAAGTGGCTAGGGTAGCTGGCACCCCCCCTGCTATGGATCCATCTAGCTGGCCAAATGAGATTGGTTGTTCCAGTCTCCTGGATGGGATGCCCAGATTCCCCACTAGTGTTGGGCTAATGAGGCAGCGGGTACAGCCAGAGTCTATTAAGGCTTTCACCTTCACAGCTTCGGGCATGGGGGGGATTAATATAGTCACTGTTTTGAAGATGGGTGTGATGCATCCACTTACCAGGGGTTCGCCCTCCGAGCTGTCATCTGAGGCATCCACCGGCCCTGTGGTGTAGGCTGGAGTCCTTTCCCCTTGGTGAGCAGAGGTGGGGGTTTCTGCAATTTCCATCATTCTCATGGCCGTTTCTTTTGGCTTAGCTGAATACTTTCCGGGTTTGTTGATTGGGATCTGTCTGGGTTGTGCTGGGGGGCCTTTGAGCGGCATTCTACAGCTCGATGCCCTTCTCTTCCGCACTTGAAACATCCCATTTGCTTCTTGGCTGTATCCAATGATTTCACCGGTTGGTGTGTCAGCTCAGGCGGGGGGCGGCTCCATTGTTTTCCTCGGCGGTGCCTCTTCAATATGTCGATCTCTGCTTCCTCTGCCAAGACGTACCATTCCTCAAGTCGATGTGGGTCCCCTCGGGGCAGGCAAGCATCATATAGATCATAGTTTAGTCCGTCTTTGAAATGGCCAAGGAGGATGTCTTCTGGCCAATTCAGTTTGCTGGCAATGGCCCGGAATTCTTGGGTATACTCAGCCACTGGGCGTTTGCCCTGCCTCATCGTTGTTATTCTTTCACGGGCTTTGCGATCAGCCAGGGGGTCTTCAAATCGTCTTCTCAAAGAGGACATGAAACGGTTGAAGTTACTGAGTTCTGGGGCATTGGAGTCATGCAAGTTCACTACCCAATCCGCAGCTGGTCCATCCAGGGCAGATTGCACGATCCGGATGCGGGCTTTGTCGCTGGGAATATCCTGCCCATATTCCTCCATGTAGCTGAGGACTTGGGTTAGGAAAAACCCCAAGCGTGTTGGCTCCCCTTTGAATTTCACTTCCAACGGTGGACGTCTTGGAATGGATCGGTGCCTCTGTTGTGGGTGGTAGTGCCTTCCGTCCAGATTGCCATCTGTGGTCCGGTAGGGGGTGGGAGCTCCTGGATCAGTAGATGTCCCTGGGGTTGCAGGTTCCATGTCCCCCTCGGTGTCTCTCCCTTTGCGGCTCCAGGAACTGGGGCGGCCGTAGGGTTCAGTATTCTCCTCTCTAGGGAGCTGAGAGTTCTCTTCATCAGGTCAATAGCTTTCTCTAGGATCCAGTCTGAGTACGGTGCCCAGCTTCCTCCCTTTTCACTTGCGTGCAGGGATTTCTCCATCTCCTGCTTCCATTCTGGTTGCTTGGTCCCCCGTCTCAGGGTCACCTTTCTTGATTCCTTTCCCCACTCACTTTTCTTTCCAACGCCCATCGACCAGCGAGGCTTGTGGTCCTGTGTCTCCACCACTTCTTCTCCTGAGGAATCTGGCCTCTCGGATCCCAACATCTGGCAAGGTTCCAACTGGGTCAGCGGCTCTCTTTCCAGGGAGTTTTCCCCCTCTCTTGCTCCATTGTCTGACATGGTAAATTTTTGCAAAATCCCCCGGCAAGGGTCTCCCTTCCAGGTGGATTAATTTTGCAAGTCCTGTCTAATGTAAGGACCCACCCCACTTTGCATCTTAAGAAGACAGAACTCTTGGAATAATTCTTCCAACAGGAATCCTTTATTAAGAGAAAATGGTTGCAGGCATGCTAGACAGGACTTGGGGTCCAAGCTCTCCCATTCAAGGTTTTAAGGGGTTCCCCAGTAGTCCCACCCAATCAACCCCCCTTCCAGTGATAGTTTCAAGTATCACAATTCCACCTCCTTTCTTCTTTCTTCCGTCTGGATGGAGACTTCAGATACTACATGAAAGGCAATTACCCTTCTTTGATATGTTAACGCTTAGAGGTTACAATAAACACACATTCAGCTCTTTGAAGTGTAAAGAAGGAAGTGAGGGCCATAAAGCCCCTTTGCTCTCCCCCTTCTCTCCCTCTTATGGCAGAATCCAGAGAAGGCAGAATTGGGAGTTTCTATATTTGATAATTTAAAGATGAAATATAATTGGATTCTGACACTGGGGTCTCTTTGTTATAATTCCATGTTATAATTCTTTTGAATTATGCCATCATATTACAAGCCTACAGCCAGACTATATTATCTTTTTATCTCTTCATTTTCCTACAAAAATATTTACTTACTTACTTACTTACTTACTTACTTATTTATTTAGTAGCATAATGGCATAGTGGCATAGAGGTGAAGATGCTTGTCTCCCACTCAGAAGGTTGAGAGTTAAATCCAGACAGCAACAGATGTTTATCAAGACACACAGAGAAAATAACTGCTGTGAACGCCACATAGACATCAGGAAGGGCATCTGGTTAGTAAACACTCAGCTCCATTCAATCGCCCCGACTGTACCCGAATAAAGGGATTACAAGGTCGTAAAAAAATAATTTATAAAAGAAAGAACCTGCTAAATGAAAAGCTACTGAAAAGTTACCCCTCTTTTTTATGGATAAAACTGAATCATTTTCTATATTGTGGCAAGCAAATATTCATTGTGAAGTTTAAACTTTAAACCATGATGCGCCTTTTCAAACCAGTGCTGCAGATCTGGTACGGTGAGCAAGAACAAATTGTAGGCTTGTGAGTTTGAATGTGATAGTTCAAGTGTGGACTGAAGAAAAAAGAAAAGCTGTTATGAAATCTGAGTGGAAAAGTGCCCAGTGCTTTCCCACAAAATAAGACAGCAGGAGAATGAAGGAGGAATAAAAGGAAAATGTCACGACCGAATGAGGTCCTGGAAAGATGATGTGAACTACCAAAATCAGAGGGGATGAGGTAATGAGAATCAAATAGCTTGAAGTTGTTTTTTTTTTAAATAGCAGATTTTTTTTTCTGTTTGGAATAATGATTTGCAGATTTATTTGTTCAAATACATCAATAAAATGCAAGCACTTTCATGTCAAATATACAGAAAAAAGGGATCAACACAGAACAGTAACCTAGTTTAAATGGAAAGAAACCTTATGGCAATATACTCCCAAAAGATTTCTTTTCTCCAGTTAAGTTACTTATGTCAATAAAATAGAGAGCAATAGGCTTAAGAGGGACATTAGCAGATTTAATAATTTTCTAAGGCAAGAAAAAAAGTGTACAGGTATAGAATTTGTGGAACCTGTCTCAATAGCAGTAATTGTAAGAAGGATCTTGGAGTCCTACTGGACAATCACTTAAATATTAGCCAGCAGTATGCTGCAGCTGACAAAAAAGCCAATGCAATTCTAGGTTGCATTATCAGAAGAATAGAATAAAGATCACATGAAGTGTTAGTACCAATTTATAATGTCTTGGTAAGACCGCCACTTGGAATATTACATCCAGTTTTTGTCGTCACAATATGAAACAGATGTTGAGACTCTGGAAAATCTCAACAGAGAAGACCAACAAAGATGATTAGGGAGCTGGAGGCTAAAACATATGAAAAATGGTTGCAGGAATCGGTTATGTCCAGTTTAATGAAAAGAAGAACTAGGGCTGACATGATAGCAGTGTTCCAACATCTAAGCAGCTGTCACAAAGAGGGAGTCAACCTATTCTCTCAAAGGCAAATCCCAAAGGCATGATAAGAAGCAATGGACAGAAACTAATCATGGAGAGAAGCAACCTAGAACTAAGGAGAAATTTCCTGACAGTTAGAACAATTAATCAGTGGAACAATTTGCCTCCAGAAGTTCGGAATGGTCCAACACTGGAAGTTTTCAGGAAGAGACTGGACAACCATTTGTCTGAAATGATACAGGGCTTCCTGCCTGAGCAGGGGTTTGGACTAGAAGACCTCCAAGGTCCCTTCCAATTCTGTTATTCTGTTGCTCCGTTAATAAGGTGGGGTGGGGTCATTTGATTCTCCTTCCTTCACTTTCTTCTCTCTGAAATCTATGTCAAACTTTTCACCATTATTTTTTATCCATTGAAATCAATGGCCCTGTAAAAGAAGAATGCATGGAGAAACCGATGTACTATCATATTACTTGAAATTATTTTTTAACCCCAGGATTGGTTTTATTGTCCAAAATGAAAAACATCGACCTATGCTGAACTTGTGCAAGTAAACTAAGTTGTACAAAAGCTTATGGAACAAGTTTCTTTTTTTTAATACTATAGCATTTGATACACCTGGAGGAACTGGAATCCAAGTATTGCATTGGACATACAGGTAAAATAAACCTGGTTATCAGAAGGAGCAGAATTCTTATATTAGTTTAACAATGCTATAGGAAACAACATTATTGCTTTAGCTTGGAGGTCACTGGCATCAGTAGGGACTGGGTCAAAAAAAGGCAAACTGGCAATTGCGCGCACATACACACACAAAGACCAAGGCTTTCATCTTACTGCTATAACCATCTAATCTGCTTTGACTACCCCTGGAGACCACTATGAAGACTTTTCTGAATACAACCTGGACCAAACCATATGCCAAGGCAAGGGCTCTTCTAACCCATACAAAGTGGAATTGTTCTCCAAGTATGGTGAACACTGAATAGACCCTTACTTTCTCAGTGAGTGCCCTTGGGGACCCAGAAATAGATACCACACTTTGATAAAACAGCAAATAATAATAAATATCTTCATTTTCTATATGGTTTTGCACATTATGGTTTTCTGCTCTTTCTACTCAAAATCAGTGCGGTGGAGCTGCTCAAACATCAACTGATGAATGGATGGGTGGTAATAATAGCACATGAAGAGTATTGATTGAAGGTTTACTGTGACATCAGTGCAGCATTTAAAAGCAGTCTTAGATGCTAAAATGGAAATGGCTATGTATATCAACCTACACGTGTACACAGAACAACAGCCTTCTACATTCAGCAGAGGCTACTCTTATATACCGTACAAAGTTAAGCTACTGGGAAGAGAGATCAAATTGACAAAAATGGAAAATATTTATGGTAAAAATCAGAGGCCCATCCTTTGTTCCTTCAACTCAGTGATGTAGTCTGGAGAAGCAGACCTGCTAGCTGTTAGCATATTAAACACAATTTACTTAAGTTTCAAAATAGTTCCTGTAAGAGATTAGAAAATTAGTTAGCGAGCTCTTCTTGAACCTCTTTTAGCTTAATCCCCCTTTTTAAAAATGAATTGCAAAATGAGTTCAGGGTGAAATATTTATATATTTGATTTCTGTAGCTGTCAATCTCAAGAAGTGACTCTGGGCAACGTTCATTATAAAACATAACAACAATTAAAAAGCATTAAAACAATTAAAACAGTACTATATATGACATCATGTAAACTGTTACTATGGATGTTAATACAGCCATAAAATGGGGCCCTTAATCATTTGGGGCCCTAAGCCCAGGGAGGCAACCAAATCTTCAGATGACCCAGTGTTTGGTAGAAACTTTAGTGCCCTTATGATTCAAAAGTCACATGAAAACTTGGTTGAAGCCATTATGCTTTTTCCTCATCTCTCATACACTTTCTCATTTTCTTCAATTATTATATTAGTGATAATAAGAACAAAATGCTTAACAGTGCATGGAAGCTATCCAAAAGTATACATATAATATGATTGCTGGTGTTAAAAATGAAGACAGAGAAATAAAAAGCCATCTGGATTTTAATAAATTCATTTGAAATTTATGTACAACTCTAGATGGCCACCAGAGAAATATCTCATGTACAGCAGTTGGGCCTTCTACTTTATAGAAGTCAGTCCTCAGTTGGAAGAGTTATCCATCTTTGATCTACTTCTTCACTGGGGAGGAAGTTATAAGCGTTCCTACCTTCTCCTGCCTGATCCTCTCCAAATATCTTGTAATTAACTTCCAATATATTAACTATGTTAATATTAGCATAGCTAATTATGAATGCTGGCATAATTTTATTACATTCTACCATCATAATGCCTGGCAATAACTGGACTGGCTTTAAAGATGGTTGGGCTTTTCATAACCAGTTCTAGAAATAATAAGGTCACATTTCCTCCTGTGTCACACTAACATGAGATGGAGGGGGCTTTTTAATGGGTTTTTAATTATATGGTGGATTTTTTAAAAAAATTAAGCCACTCAGAAACACCTTTGTATGACTTGGGTGGCTATATAAATTTGGTTTAATAAATAAATCCCTTGATCTTGTGCAACTAGGACACACTCTTGTGATCTATTGGTAATAATAATAATAATAATAATAATAATAATAAAGTTGGTGCACAGGACTTCCCTTTTAAGATCAGATTCCCTTTCTATACTCCACTGACCCAGAGAAGATAAATATATAGGTAGTCCTTGACTTATTATCACAATTGAGCTCAACATTTCTGTTGCTAAGTGGCACATTTGTTAAGTGAGATTTGCTCAATTTTAAGAATTTTCTTGCCACGGTTGTTAAGTGAACCGTTGCAGATGTTAAATTAATAACCCCATTGTTAAGTGAATCTGGCTTCCCCGTTGACTTTGCTTGTAAGAAGGTCACAAAAGATGATTGCATGACCCCGGGACACTGCAACCGTCATAAATAGGGGGATGCTGCAATGATTGTAAGTGTGAAAAAGGTCATAAGTCACTTTTTTCAGTGCCATTGTAACTTTGAATGGTCACTAAATGAACTGTTGTAAGTCGAGGACTGCCTGTATATCTGGATTAAGACACTGGAGTTTCCCAAGTCAGTTACAGGTGGGGGCTGTCGCAAAAACAGTATTTTTTCCCCTTATTGGTGCTTGCATTTTGCTTTCTCAGGCTTTCCTATCTTACATATGTGGTTCTCATTGTTTTCCAACATTAGAGCAGGACAAAGCTTATTTCTGCAGTTTGTTTTTAACATTCAATATGTGGTTGAATTTTATTTTTAAAAAACATCAACAAATAAATACATCAAATAAATATGTGGCCTTTATCCAGAATTATCAGGTATGGCATTTATTAAGCAAGGTAACCTGCAAAATATGATTTCCTGCTTGGAATGTTAAAAAGGATGTTATGAAATGCCATGTCCGTGTTTATCTGTTCCACACCTGTCTACATTTGTATGTTTTTCCTGCCTTGTAGGACATTTTCTTCAAAACCATTTTTCCCCCCTTCAGAAGTCTTTTTCCTTAACACACAACAGCAGCCAACACCACCAAGTGTGTGAATGCCATGGCAACTGTCAGCCCTTCAGAACAGGACAGGTCAGGAAACATGTTTGACTGGAACTACAATTTATTGATATAAGTTATAGCAGATAATCTTGAAAGCCTGACTGTGTTTTGCCTTCCGTCTCTCATGTCCTGATAAATTAGGGTGGAGTCTTTCTCACACTTTTTCTGTTTCCCAGACTTAAAACATTCTCTTTTTTTGGTAATAATTTCTGAATAGCTCATCCAAGGTCGTCTCCCTGGCTATCTACAGCATCAGAGTGCTCAATAGTTAATCCAGGTTGGTACTGTGTTAGGATCATTCAAGACAAATATAACCAGTTTAGAATGAAGGTAATACTTTTAAGGTCACAATGCCCTCACATAGAAGAAGAGCGTGCAGCCAACCCAGACTTCTTTTTCTTATTCTCCAGATGCTATATTTCACCTTCACAAAGGTAAAGAGAACATACAGTGCAAATGAAGCTTTTGAAATAAGCGGATGAAATTTCATCCCAACCAAAAAGGTGGTTTTCAAAACCTGTTAGCAGGAATATAAAATTAGAGGAATTTTGTTGAGTCTTATGTATAACAAAACCAAAACAAGTAACATCTGGAAAAAGAGCGCCAGATCAACCAAACCAGAAAAATTATGAGACCTTTCTAAAGACAGAAATCCTTTATCTTCTCCTTTCTCTTCATAATGTCTAGGGTAGTATTTCTCAACCTTGGCAACTTGAAGACATGTGGACTTCAACTCCCTTCAACTCCTCGCTGGCTAGGGAATTCTGTGAGTTGAAGTCCACACATCTTCAGGTGTTGTGATTCCTCGCCAGCCAGTGGATCCGGCAGCTGAGTCTGAGGAATCAGATGAAGAGGAGGAGGAGCCTGGAGTGACATTGGAGTCAGAGGAAGGCTCTGAGAAGCTCGAAGACTTACAGTCAGACAAGGAGCTTGTCCCCTCTACTTGTGTTCAGGCTGAGACACAGCTGTGCTGAGAACCTTGGACAGTGATGAAGAACAGTTGGGACAAATCACGGATGCATGAATGCACAGGAAAGAGAAGCAAGTAGGACAGAGGAATGCAATGGGGCAGCTCCAAAGGCAAAGGAGAAGGCATTAGGAAGCCACACCTTGGCTGAATTATAAAAGGGAAGGTGTGGGAGGTGCTGGTTGCCGAAGGCAACTGTTTGTATTGAGGATTGAGTTTCTGTGGACTATGTTTGTTTGCCTTGGACATTGACTCAGGTCTATGAGAATAAAAGGGTTTGTTATTTCTTACAGTTCCTGCCTGTTTCTCGGAAGAGGGGTTTCTCCTTGTGAACATAACAAGGACTCACGTAGGCTGGGACAGAACATCAAGTTGCTAAGATTGAGAAACACTGATCTAGGGATAAAACATAATTGTCTTGAGATTTTTCTTGCTCAAATAAAGTGACATTAAATGAAACGAGCAGAAGAACATGAAACATATACTTTATTGTACTATCCTTTCAGGAGGAGATGTGGGCTTGTGACAACTAGAAGCAGCCCAACAGCCTGTGATGGCTAGCTAAATCTTAAATGACAAATTGCACTGACTCATCAAATGAATTGATATCAGAGGTTTTCTCTCTCAGTCACACCTATACCTCACTTCATGCTATAATCAAAGTGTAATTAAGAAGAATGGAGTAACAATCCAACACTGGTATAGTTAAGAGCTTTAATTGGATTGTTTCCCACTCCATTCCTATCCCTAACATGTTGTCAGGACCTTGAGATGAGAAAGAGAGAGAGGGAGGGAGGGAGGGAGGGAGGGAGGGAGGGAGGGAGGGGGAGAGAGAGAGAGAGAGAGAGAGAGATTATCAGGCTGAACACATGGGAGGGGTCAAATGTGTCATCAGTTATGAGTCCCTTCATGCCCACAAGAGATTTAAGGTGAGCCCACCTTGAATTCCATTGACTCTTATCTACCTCCAGTTTGCCTTGGCCATTAGTAGTTCAGATGCTTGTAGAGAGCTTAAACTTGCAATGAACCTTTATATTAATTTGAACTATCTGCACTTCATGCTTGAAATAGGTATAGATAGACAAACAGACAGACAGATGAGAGAGAGGGAGAAAGGGAGGGAGAGAAGGAGAGAAAAAATAGAGTACAGAGACAGGGTGGGATACAAGAAAGTTGCACACAGGCACACACATACCACACACAAATCCATTTTGGCTAGAAACTTGATATAATTTTATAATTTTGTGTCTGTCAATATATTTAAAATACTTGTGATTAACAGTTTGTTATTCCCCCAGAATTTCTGTTTATATCATTGATAAAAAGCATCCAGATGCCATTTGAAATATCATCCCTGTTCTGCAGTCTGAACTGTGCGTCTTCTTCATATGCCACTAACCCAGACATTGATTCAACCATTCAGCAACAGATGGCCCAGATTTGCTTTCTTCCATGTTAATGTGATTCCATCAGTTGATGGCAAGGCTGGTATATTGCTGTATTTTATTCAAGCTACAGGCAGTTTTAATTTCAAAAAGGGGGGTTTTCCCTTAAAATGCAAAAGTGTAGAGAGAGATCAGTGCTTTGATCTTTTAAAAAAGAATTTTTATATATATATATAATTGCCTTAGCCTGCAGTTCATTCACACACCCAGAAAGATGGCTTAATTCCATAACAGATGATATATTTCATGAATGGATGTCACACAGGATATAGAGCAATCTTAATGTCATATTAAAGACATTACAAAGAAAATAAAATGACACAAAAAAGAAAGATTAAATAGTACGTCACAACATAGGGCAACTCTAGCTTTATATAGATATATTGAGAAGCAAATGTAACTTACTGGATCTGAAAAAGCATTTGAGGCAGATACCCAATCTTCATCTATAGAGTTCTGGTGAAGAAGACCCTACCCCTTCATGAGATAATCTGTTCCACAGCTCTTACCATTAAGAAATTCTTAATATCTAACCTGAGTCTATTTTTCTATAAGAGCAATATACTGGTTCTGATCTTGCCCTCCACAGCAACAAAGAACCTTTATTTACTCCTCTATATGACAACCTTTTAGATACATGGAGAATGCTGCCATAATTCTCTTCAGGAAAACACAATCATTCTTTCAACTGTTCCTCATCACCATCTTAGTAGCCATCTCCTCTTATTTCCCTCCAACTGGATCCTACCAAAGACACAGTATAGTATCACATCACACATTACTTCCTGTGATCTAGACTCTCTGCTGCCGTGAATACACCCCAAGCAAGCATTTGTTTCTCTAACTGCTGCATTACAGGTACTCCTTGACATAAAACTGTAATAGAACCTGTCCATTTTGGTCATATGTCATACTGGTTATAAAAAGAGGTTGGTCTTGTAATAAGCCAGATTTTACAACCTTTTTTGCAGCAGTTATTAAGTGAATGATTTGGGGCTAGTTTTGCTGAAAAATGGAAGTTTTGATTTTTGGCAAAACTGTTGTAAAACACAGTCACATAACTGCAGGACACTGCAAACAGCCATAAATGGGGCCATGTTGCCCAGCACTGGAAGTTTGATCATGTGTCCAAAGAGGGATCTCACTGCTGGAACT
Organism: Crotalus tigris; assembly: GCF_016545835.1. Classification (NCBI taxonomy): domain Eukaryota; kingdom Metazoa; phylum Chordata; class Lepidosauria; order Squamata; family Viperidae; genus Crotalus; species Crotalus tigris. The sequence goes on from NW_024097581.1 coordinate 27,480, forward strand.
TAGAATCCAGGTCATAAGTCTCCTTTTTCAGGTTGGTTGTAACTAAGCAACCAGTCATGTCAAGGACTTCCTATACACTGTTGGCTGATGTTCCATATATACTACTAGAATACCAAGATTTTTTTTCATACATATTACTGACATATCAAGTCTCCTCCATCTTATACTTGTGCCTTTCGTTATTTTTCTCCTGATTCAGGGACTTGTGGAGGGAGGAGTTGAGTTAGTATTGACTCCTGGGAAATATTTTATCCATCTGACTTTATATCTGAGGCAGGATTAGAATTCATGTTTCTTTTAACCACTATATCAGGCTGGCCTTTATGGATTAAATCCCCTTTATGGATTACTGCCTTGTCGTGGCAAAGGGGCTTGCGTAACTCAATGAAGCTATAAGCTATGCCGTGCAGGGCCACCCAAGACGGACAGGTTATAGCAGAGAGTTCTGACAAAATGTGATCCACTGGAGAAGGAAATGGCAAACCACTCCAGTATCTTTGCCATGAAAACCCCATGGACAGTACTAAAAGGCAAAAAGATATGACGCTGGAAGATGAGCCCCTCAGGTCAGAAGGTGTCCAATATGCTACTGGGGAAGAGCAGAGGGCTAGTACTAGTAGCGCCAGAAAGAATGAAGCGACTGGGCCAAAGCCGAAAGGACGCTCAGCTGTGGATATATCTGGTGGTGAAAGGAAAGTCCGATGCTGTAAAGATTTTTTCTCCATAGGAACCTGGAATGTAAGATCCATGAATCAAGGCAAGCTAGACGTAGTCAAAAAAGAGATGACAAGACTGAACATCGACATCTTAGGAATCAGCGAACTAAAATGGACAGGAATGGGTGAATTTAACTCAGATGACCATCAGGTACACTACTGTGGGCAAGAATCCCTCAGAAGAAATGGAGTAGCCTTCATAGTTAATAAAAGAATAGGAAATGCAATACTGGGATACAATCCCCAAAATGACAGAATGATCTCAATTCGAATCCAAGGCAAACCATTCAATATCACAGTAGTCCAAATCTATGCCCCAACCACTGGTGCTGAAGAGGATGAAATTGACCGGTTCTATGAAGCCCTACAGCACCTTATAGAATTAACACCAAAAAATGATGTCCTTATCATCATGGGGGATTGGAATGCTAAGGTAGGAAGCCAAAAGATAACCGGAATAACAGGCAAGTTTGGCCTTGGAGTACAAAATGAAGCAGGGCACAGGCTAATAGAATTTTGTCAAGAGAATACGATGGTCATAACAAACACTCTTTTCCAACAACCCAAGAGACGGCTCTACACATGGACATCACCAGACGGTCAACATAGAAATCAGATTGACTATGTGCTCTGCAGCCAAAGATGGAGAAGCTGTATACAGTCATAAAAACAAGACCAGGAGCTGACTGTGGCTCAGATCATGAGCTTCTCGTTGCAAAATTTTAGGCTTAAATTGAAAAAAGTAGGGAAAAGCACTAGGCCACTTAGGTATGAACTAAATCATATTCCTGATGAATATACAGTAGAGGTGACAAATAGATTTAAGGAATGGATCTGATAGACAGAGTGCCTGAAGAACTATGGATGGAAGTTCGCAACATTGTACAAGAGGTAGCAACTAAAACCATCCCAAAGAAAAAGAAATGCAAGAAAGCAAAATGGCTGTCTGAGGAAGCTTTGCAAATAGCTGAGGAAAGAAGGGAAGCGAAAGGCAAAGGAGAAAGAGAAAGATACACCCAATTGAATACAGAATTCCAGAGAATAGCTAGAAGAGATAAGAATACCTTCTTAAATGAACAGTGCAAAGAAATAGAAGAAAACAACAGAATAGGGAGGACCAGAGATCTCTTCAAGAAAATTGGAGATATGAAGGGAACGTTTCATGCAAAGATGGGCATGATAAAGGACCAAAATGGCAGAGACCTAACAGAGGCAGAAGAGATTAAGAAGAGATGGCAAAACTACACAGAAGAACTATACAAGAATGAGCTTAACATCCCAGATAACCACAATGAGATGGTCACTGACCTCGAACCAGACATCCTAGAATGTGAAGTGAAATGGGCCTTAGAAAATCTGAGCAACAACAAAGCTAGTGGAGGTGACAGTATTCCAGCTGAGCTATTCAAAATCTTAAAAGACGATGCAGTAAAAGTGCTACACTCAATTTGCCAGCAAATTTGGAAAACTCAACAGTGGCCACAGGATTGGAAAAGGTCAGTTTACATTCCAATTCCAAAGAAAGGCAATGCCAAAGAATGTTCAAACTATCGCACCATTGCACTCATTTCACATGCTAGTAAAGTTATGCTTAAAATCCTACAAGCTAGACTCCAGCAGTATGTGGATCGAGAACTACCAGAAGTACAGGCAGGATTTCGAAGAGGCAGAGGAACTAGAGATCAAATTGCCAACATACGCTGGATCATGGAGAAAGCTAGGGAGTTCCAGAAAAACATCTACTTCTGCTTCATTGACTATGCAAAAGCCTTTGATTGTGTGGATCACAACAAATTGTGGCAAGTTCTTAAAGAGATGGGAGTACCAGACCATCTCATTTGTCTCCTGAGAAACCTATATGCGGGTCAAGAAGCAACAGTGAGAACCGAACACGGAACCACTGATTGGTTCAAAATTGGAAAAGGAGTCCGGCAAGGCTGTATACTGTCACCCTGCCTATTTAACTTATATGCAGAGCACATCATGAGAAAGGCAGGGCTAGATGAATCAAAAGCTGGAATTAAGATTGCCGGGAGAAATATCAACAACCTAAGATATGCAGATGATACCACTCTAATGGCAGAAAGTGAAGAGGAACTAAAGAGCCTCTTGATGCGGGTGAAGAAGGAGAGTGCAAAAGTTGGCTTGAAACTCAACATTAAGAAAACCAAAATCATGGCATCCGGCCCTCTCAATTCCTGGCAAATAGATGGGGAAGAAATGGAGGTAGTGACAGATTTTATTTTTCTGGGCTCAAAGATCACCTCAGATGGGGACTGCAGCCAAGAAATTAAAAGACGCTTGCTCCTGGGGAGGAAAGCTATGGCAAATCTAAACAGCATTCTAAAAAGCAGAGACATCACCCTGCCAACAAAAGTGCGTATAGTCCAGGCCATGGTTTTCCCAGTTGCAATGTATGGCTGTGAAAGTTGGACCATAAGAAAGGCTGAGCGCAAAAAGAATTGAGGCCTTTGAACTATGGTGCTGGAGAAGACTCCTGCGAGTCCCTTGGACTGCAAGGCGTTCAAACCGGTCAGTCCTAGAAGAGATCAACCCCGACTGCTCTTTAGAAGGCCAGATCCTGAAGTTGAAACTCAAGTTCTTTGGCCACCTAATGAGAAGGAAGGACTCTCTGGAGAAGAGCCTAATGTTGGGAAAGATTGAGGGCAATAGAAGAAGGGGACGACAGAGAATGAGATGGCTGGATGGAGTCACTGAAGCAGTAGGTGTGAATTTAAATGGACTCCAGAAGATGGTAGAGGACAGGAAGACCTGGAGGAACATTGTCCATGGGGTCGCGACGGGTCGGACACGACTTCGCAATTAACAACATATCAGGCTGGCAGACAGACAGATGATGGATGAATGGATGGATGGATAGACGGATGGATTGATAATAGATAGATGATAGAGTTTCATATTTCTGTAAAATTAATAAATCTTCTATACATGATGTTACCTCCCTTTGTTTGTCAGTAGCCTCTTTTTGATGATATCCTTTAAACATTTAGCAGCTGAATTTGCTATTAGAGGGAACTATTATTCTTAATAATAATATTGGATTTTTCTGGGTATGAGATATGAACAGCCTGGTAAGTTTCTATCAAAAAGGCCTCCGTACATTCTGCTTGCTGATTTCCTGATGCAACTGCCAAAACTCTACGATGTGGCTCTTTCTGTTCCAATTTGAAGGAAGAGACAAATCTGTTGTTGTTGTTTTTTTTAAAAAAAATCCGAACTTCATCCCACAGAATCTTTCTCATCCTGTTTGCACAGTTTAGCTTTTAATCAATGTACTAATTAAAGAACATACCCAAATGTGTGAGCCAGATTTATGCTGTTGTTAAGCTGACAAGTTGAAACAGTGGGAGTGCAATGAAGGCAACTCAGAATGTGAGTCAAGGAATGTAAATCCACACACCCTTTAATCTGTAACACGGAAGCCTGCGGGGATGAACAAAATACTTTGGGATGAGAATAAATAAGGGCTTAGTGCCAAATTGCTCTCCTGGCATAACTTTACTTAAGTCAGCCTGTCCTGTGTGGTGTTTGTATTACCCTTGTATTGATGAGCAGAAAAATGGCTTTAAATCCATTAATGCCAATGATTATAGTTGTAAAACCCTTTGCTTATCTGCTTCTGCTGCAACAGATGTTTGGATGATCTTTTTGCCCTGCATTCACTGAGGTTTAGAATAGGAGGTTGGTTTCAGTTCTGAAAAGTTTTGCTGAATTATTAGCAATAGCAAGAGTCATAGTGGCTCAGTGGTTAGAATGCAGTATTGCAGGCTACCTCTGCTGACTGCCAGCAGTTTGATCCTGACCAGCTAAAGGTTGACTCAGCTTTTCATCCTTCTGAGATTAGTAAAATGGGGACCCAGATTTTTAGAGGTAATATGCCGACTCTGTAAATCACTTAGACAGGGCTGTAAAACACTATCAAGTGGTATATAAGACTAACTGCTAGTTCTATTTATGCTTATATACCATCCCATAACACTTTACAGCACTCTGTAGGAGATTTATAATGTAGAGAATTATTTGCATATTGCCCCCAACAATCTTGGTCCTCATTTTACTGACCTCGGAAGGATGGAAGGCTGAGTCAACTTTGAGCCCCATCAAGTAATCTTTAAAAGTCTGTTTTTGAAGTAAGCATTTTTTAACTGAAAGTTCTTTTTTAAAAAATCTTCATTGAGGATTAGCTGCTTTGGAATTGTTAAAAAACAGGAAAAGATGTGGCATAAAGAACATACATCAAGCTCTTGATTTTGCTAAAAGTGGGGAGACTGACCATCAAAATCCCTTAATATCAATATAAATTAATTCTATGCATTCCTTTCAAAAAAGAAATCCTGATAATCAACCACTACTTTAAACAATTGCCCTACCAAAGCCATGAACTCGATGTCTATGGAGATTCTCAGGCATCCAGGTCATGATTGTCCAGAAAAGATCTTTTTGGACAACCATGAATCTTCAGCCAACACAACATACATGCACACTTTAACCCAAAGAATACACTAAGGCAGAAGTTTGTCCGCCCCAAGGATAAAACATCCAGACACAAACTGAGCAACAAGGTATATGCAGTACAATGCATGAGCCATGTGCAGATCTGTTCATTGGGGAAACAAAACAACCAATTCATAAATGCATGGCACAACATAGGAGAACAAACCCATCAGGACAAGATTCAGCGGTCCATCTGCATTTAAAAGAAAAAAGCCACTCTTTTGAAGACAGCAAAGTCCACATTTTGGACAGAGAGGACCACTGGTTTGAAAGTGGGTCAAAGAGGTCATCTGTGTCAAAATGGAACAGTCCTCTCTCAACAGACGGGAAGGGATATGACATCATCTTTCTCCACTCTAGCACACAGTCATTTCAGCAGTTTGAAGAAGGATCCACACCCATTTGCACTACTCAAGTGACCCTGAGGACACAGATAAACCTCCAAGTGGCCTCAATGACTCTCTAAAAGAATGCAAATGACCAGCTGTCTGCAAGGAATATAAATCCTTCCATTCCCCACCATCCAGTCAGAGATGAAGAAGCTTCTTGGATGAGAAGTGAAAGGTCTCCAAAGAAAAATAAGAAAGTCCAGTTGCCTCTTGAAAAAGCACTTTTGGGAAAAGCCATGAACTCAGTTGACTTTTTTTTTTTTATTGAACATTTTTATAAATTTTTACAAAAAAGACAAAAAGACATAAAAACAGAAAAAAATACAACAATTCAAAAACAAAAAATACAAAATACACAAAAAACTAAACATAACATCCCCTTCCCCACCCACCCCAAAACACCCCCCCTTCGCCCCCCTGAGCTTCCCAGAGCAGAATATAGGCTTAGTTAAAAAGGAATTAGAAAATATATATGTAAAAAAGAAAAAAAAGTTTAAAACTAAGAAATATATATATATATATATATATAAATAAAAATTATAAAAAGGCAACATGGTATTTTTTTGTATCCAATTTAAATTGTATAAATTCTATCCATTTATCCCAAACAGCAAGAAATTTCTCTTGCGTTTGATCCTTTAAAAAAGCCGAAATCTTTGCCATTTCCGCCAAATAAGACACTTTGGAAAACCATTCCTGCAATGTAGGCAAGGATTCCTTCTTCCAATATTGTCCTACTAACAGCCTTGCGGCTGTGATCAAATTTAACATCAATATAGTCTCCTTTGTATCACAATCAATAGTTATACCCAACAAAAATAACTGCGGAGTGAATTTTACCCTCCTTCTAAAAATTCTCTGGATATTCCACCATATCTTAATCCAAAATGCTTTTATCTCTTTACACGACCACCAAATATGATAATAAGTGGCATCCAAACAGTCACATCTCCAACATTTAGGCTGTAGGTCAGGGTACATGAAAGACATTTTTTGTGGGTCAAGGTGCCATCTATAAAACATTTTGTAAAAATTCTCCCTTAGATTCTGTGCCTGCGTAAACTTGACATTTCTTACCCATATGATTTCCCATGTGTCCAATGGGACTGGTTCACCAAAATTTTGGGCCCATTTAATCATACAATCTTTAATTAATTCCGTTTCCGAATCCAGTTCGACTAGCACCCCATAAATTCTCTTAATATGGGCTTGTCTTTGATCCTTCACTTGCTTAATAAGATTTTCATCTTCTCTAAGAAACCCCACCTTACAATCCACCTTCCATCTATCTGCTAGTTGCCTATATTGGAACCAAGAATAAATGATATTTTCTTGTGCTAAATCCTCCCGTAGTTTTAATTGCCAATTTTGCCCGTCCCATCTGAGTAATTGTCTATAAGACACCATGTCCATTTTGACACCTCTTTTTATTCCCTCTATCGCATGCCAGGGTATAGCCCATAATGGTACTTTAAAATCATTTTTGTAGTACTTTCTCCAAACCCTAAGTAAGGAAATTCTTATAATATGAGATTTAAAAACCCAGTCCACTTTTTTGTTAAATATTAAATAGGCATGCCACCCATAGAGTAAATCCCATCCCTCTAGATAAAGTATCTCGAGATTTGTCAAGTTTACCCAGTCACTAATTATTGTTAAAACCGCAGCATCATAATATAATTTCAAATTCGGTACCTTGAGTCCACCTCTCTCACGGAAATCTTGCATAATTTTAAACTTGACCCTTGGCTTTTTCCCTGCCCAAATAAATTTATTAACACCCTTCTGCCATTCACTTAAATTAATCTCATTCTTCAAGATCGGTAACATTTGGAACAGGAAAAGAAACTTGGGTAAAATATTCATTTTTATCACTGCAATTCTTCCCATGAGAGATAGTTGCAACTTCTCCCAATTCTTCAAGTCTTTCTGTACACTAACCCACAACCTATCATAATTATTTTTAAATAATTTTGCATTAGAGACAGATAGCATCACCCCCAAATATTTTACCTTATTAACAATTTCAAAACCCGTCAAGTTAACCAAAGTCTGCTTCTCCTGAATAGTCATATTTTTAGGTAAGATTTTAGTCTTGTTGACATTAATCCTAAAACCCGAAACCAAACCTTATTGATGAGTTAACTGCAATAACTTTACTACAGAACTAATAGGTTGCGACAAAGTAACCACCAAGTCGTCTGCAAAGGCTCTTAACTTGTATTCTTTTTTATTAACTTCTACTCCTTTAATTTCCTGCGAATCTCAAATTTTGATCAACAATATTTCCAATGTTAAAACAAACAGCAACGGTGATAGTGGACATCCCTGCCTAGTACCTTTTTCTATTGTAAATACCTCTGACAAACCTCCATTAACAATAAGTTGTGCCGTTTGTTTTTGATAAATTACCTTGAGAGCTTGTAATATCTTTTCACCAAAGTTCATCTTTTCAATTACTCTTAACATAAAATGCCAATAGACCCATATCTCTTTTAAATGTGGATTACAAGATATTTGTAAAAATTTTAGTAAATAGGTTCATGAGGGTTGTGCATCATCTTGTGCATAAAGATCAATCTGGGTTTATAACTGGTAGATATATGAAAAATAATGTTAGACAAATTATTAATTTATTAGAATATTTAGACAAGAACAACCAAGTCCCTGCAGGGTTGATTTTTTTAGATGCTGAAAAAACTCAGTTGACTTTTGAAGAGTCTCTTATCAATCATCTCCAATTGGGTAAGGTGGATAGAACCAGATGGTTAGGCAATGTTTAGTCAGTTTGTACTGTAATATGACAAGATAAGTCCATGATCCAATACAGAAGTAGCTTGAGATATACCTTCAATACTCCTCCTTCATTAATCCTGCCCTCCTAATTTATACCATTTCATTTTTTTTGAGCCTTCAAGTCCTGGCAACTTCCTGGACATGTCCCTGCAGTTTTCTTGGCACAATTTCAGAAATGGTTTGCCATTCCTTTCTTCATGCCGCTGAGAGAGAGGGACTGGCTGAGAGCTGACTTTGCTCCTAAGTCAGGATTAGAACCCACAGTTTCCAAGTTTCCAGTCTAATGCCTTAACCACTACACCAACTTAGCTCCGTTCTACTAATAGAAGCAGGAAAAAAGAGACAAAATTCTTTTAAAAATGAAGAATAGAGGTTGTAAAATGAGAGGAAACACAGATACTAACCAAGTAATGTTGATATTATCTTGGTGCAGAATACCTTTAAGAAAACACTTGTACAGAAATGTAAATGAGACAAGAGGGTAGGGGGATTTGTATCCCACCTTTATTATTTTATAATTAATTTGGGGCAAATATATCAAATACACCTTCCTCCTCTTATTTTCCTCTCAACAACAATCCTGTGAGGTGAATTGGGCTGAGAGAGAGTGTGGCTGGCTCAAAGTCACCCAATTGGCTTTCATGGCTAAAATGGAACTTGAATTCATAGTCTCCCACTTTGTAGCCTAGTGCTTTAATCACTAGACCAAACTGGCTTAGATGCAGCATAAGTAAATGTCCAAACAGATCTCTCCTGAGCCTATTACTTTGGAAATGACACAAGTAGAAGTTAGCTATTAATGAAAACTGTTCCCACACAAGTCAAACCTTTGATTTTTCTCCAGTGAAACCCTATCTTGTAGACACTGTAGCCAAATAATCCATGAATTCATTTTAAAAATCTTATTAGTTGATGGTTTTCTCTATGTCCAGTAATAGTGAATGTTCTCATTCTGTGAAATTATATTTTATTGGTATCAACTAGTTTCATGGCAATAAATTTCAACTAGAATGTCAAGTGCTAATTCAACCATTTCTGAACAATTCAGGTCAAATTACAAAATGTTAAACTTAATGCTGCTGTGGATTTTTGCCATGTACAAGAAATTAAATTTTTGCCTGGATGATCCTGTTAAGGTTTTTTTTTAAATTTTGAATAACAATAAGCAATTTCTACCATGAGCCATTTTACTTGGATATAAATAATTGCACAAAGGGGTTTCAAATGTAGAACATTGATTATATAAAAATCAATAAACAGGGAATGAAAGAAATGAACAAGAATGAAAAGCAATCATGTTTAGAATACAGAGTTCTTCAGAGCTGTACAAATGAGAAGGGAAATGTGAAGCTGCCATCTTTATAGTAATGAGAATTATTTGATAATGAAAAGAGAATCAACTTGGAGAGATAAGAAAATTCAGGAAAACCAACATCTACTTTCTCAAGTGACAACCTTGTTGTTCTTAATATTTGGCCCAATCTGCAGGAAGACTGAAAAAGTTAAGATGCCTGTAAGGACCCACCCCACTTTGCATCTTAAGAAGACAGAACTCTTGGAATCATTCTTCCAACAGGAATCCTTTATTAAGAAGAAGTGGTTGCAGGCGTGCTAGACAGGACTTGGGGTCCAAGCTCTCCCATTCAAGGTTTTAAGGGGTTCCCCAGTAGTCCCACCCAATCACCCCCCCTTACAGTGATAGTTTCAGGCATCACAAATCCACCCCTTTATTCCTTTCTTCCGTCTGGATGGAGACTTCAGATAAACTACATGAAAGGTAAATAGCCCTCTTTGTTATGGTAAGGTTCTTTGGTGCTAACTACGTTCAAATTCTTTGAGGTTGCAATAAACACATTCAGTTCCTTAGAAGTATACTGAAGGAAGTGAGGGCCATAAAGCCCCTTTGTTCTCCCCCTTCTCTCCCTCTTATGGCAGAATCCAGAGAAGGCAGAATTGGGATTTTCTATGTTTGATAATTAAAGATGAAATATAATTGGATTCTGACAATGCCAAAACTTTGTTCCTTTTTAAATGTTTATGTGAAGAATGTTTTTTTAAAAAAATGGGACTTTGCATGATTGTAGACTCCATCTTGAATTTTTTATCCCTCCTACATATCTTTGAATGTTCTACTTGCAAGTCTCTGCTCTTTTCCCTAAACTTTGACCATTCAAGAAATTTATCTAGTTTATTGCCTCCCAGATGAATTCTCTGTGGAATTATCTTCTTTCAAAATGTTTTAGATTTATTTTCTTCCCAGCCTGTCTATGCAACCAGTTGCATCTCTGGATCATCTTTCAGATTTCACAGCCTGCCTAAACCAGAATGGTTTTTTATGTTTATATGTCTGAATGCAAATTGGGCAGATGTACTGAGCTTTCAATCACCATAATTCATAACCAATGTCAGTTCCAACACTTCTGAGAAAGGCTGCTCTACTAAATGATTGTTTCTGCAAGTTTTGATTGTAGGGTCCCATCATAGCACTATTCTATTTTGGACACGTTGGCTAATTCATTTTTACCAATCATATACATACCTGGAATTCAGCACAGGACCCAGAGATCACATTTTTGGCTCAACACATGATACTTTGTAATTTTACCCAGTTTATTTTACCCAGTTTTCTTCCAATCACCTGGACTACAAACCCCATAATTCCCAAGAATGGTGGCTGGTAATCCTGTCTTAAAGTCATCAGATCAGGTCATGGTTGCACTACAATTACAAGAATTACAATTAGATGAAACTTGGCTCAACAGCAGTAACTGTGAGAGCGATCTTGGAGTCCTAGTGGATAACCATTTAAATATGAACGAACAGTGTGCGGCATATTTTTCTATATTTCTTTTTGTTTGTATTAGTTTTTACTATTGTACTTATTAGTAAGACCACTGAATACTGCATCCCGTTTTAGTCACTATATTATAAAAAGATGTTGAGACTCTGGAAAGAGAGTAGAGAAAAGCAATAAAGATGATTAGGGGGTCGGAAGTTAAAACATATGAAGAACACTTGTAGGAAATGGGTATGTCTAATCTAATGGAAAAAAGGGGCCAGGGGAGACATGATAGCAGTGACACAATATTTGAGGGGCTGCCACAAAGAAGAGGAGTCAACCTATTTTCCAAATCACCAGAAGCCAAGACAAGAAACAATGGATGGAAACTAATCAAGAAGAGAAGCAACCTAGAACAAAGGAGAAATTTTCTGACAGTGAGAACAATTAACTTGTGGAACAGCTTGCCTTCAGAAGTTGTGGTACTCCACCATTGGAGGTTTTTAAGAAGAAATTGAACAGCCATCTGTCTAGAATGGTATAGGTTTCCTCAGTGGTGGAATTCAAATACCTGAACAACCGGTTCTCTTATTCGATGCAGGACTCTGCCTCTGAGGTCTAGAACAGACTTCCGGAAGTGGAATCCATGCACTTCTGGTGGGCCTTTCTAGGCCTGGGAGGCCTCCTCCAGGCCTCCGAGGCCTAGAATGGACTTCCAGAAGTAGCATCCATGAACTTCCAGAGGGCTGTTCTAGGCCTGGGAGGCCTTCTCCAGGCCTCCCAGACCTAGATCGGACTTCTGGAAGCCAGCCAGTTCTCCGAATGCAGCAAAATTTAGCTACCAGTTCTACCAAACCGGTGCGAACCAGCTGAATCCCACCACTGGGTCTCCTGTTTGTGCAGGGGGTTGGACTAGAAGACCTCCAAGGTCCCTTCCAACTCCTTTATTCTATGTTCTAAGATTCAGTGAAACACATGAAAAATGTCAGCTTGGGAAAGGCTCTTTTACAGGAATTTCTAGGCTTTACAATCATGATTTAGCCCTTGTGCTGGCATTAAGACATTTTTATCCTGCCTTTATTTTTCGGGGAAGTGGTGTTCCTTCTGAGTCTGTAGGTGCTGTATTCCCTTACTCTAAGGCAGAGTTGAAATGGAAAAAAGGGGGGGGGGAAAGTAGCTTCAAGAAAAGAAATGATAGATAATTAAGTCCCAATTTGTAGAGAAGGCAAAGTATCTTGTGAGTAAAGGTATAATGGGAATACACTTGAAAGCTCTATAAAAGTACTGCAGAGGAATTCACTGAAAGACATTTGACCTCAAGCCTGCCAATTTAACAAGTGAAGTCTTAATAATCAGGCTGCAATGACACTTGGCTAAGCATTTTTTTCCTAAATGCACAAGAGAGGCTCTGAGCATCAGAAGCAGTGACTTACTTTTTCAGCTACTAGGATGGCTGTGGGGTAGGTTAAATTTTTGTCAGGATCAGGGTAATGAATCTTTCTGAAGCTGACCTCAAACATCAAAGTCTGTAAAAAAAGAAAGTCCAAATGAATGTACAAATAATGGATATGGTGACTGAGCATTTGTTGCAAAGAGTATTTCTCCAAGATGTGCGCTGTCACTGCAAATAAAACAATTGGGGCAAAGGAAAACAAGGATAGTACCAACAGTAATAGGCACCTGGGATACAATCCCAAAACATGTGGAGCACCATTTGAACTCTGTTAGGATTAACAAAACCACTATCAATCTATTGCAAAAGGCAACTTTACTTGGAACAGCTTACATCCTGCAACTATACCTTTAATATTATCAAACAACATCTGCCTATCCCAGGTCCTTAAGCTGAAAACTAATAAACCCCTTTAGCCAATGTGCAATCAAGAAGACAATACAACTCCTTTCCCCAGTGCTGAATATTACTAGTTCTATCAATTAAGTTCCCAGAGGACTGAAAAGTGAACAAAATGTGAGTACAGTCAATGGAGACTCACATGGGCTTATCTAGCTGATCAGGTTTTTCCCCCAACACTGTCCTTCTTTCTGAAGTAGTCAAGCATGGTTATAAGAATGGGTGGAAACAGAAGGGTCAGCCTAATCAAGTAGACCAGACATGAAACCCAGCCAGATAAGCTAATTCTACTTTATTGTAATGCTGCATGAGCAGAATTTTGCAAGTCTGAAAGAACAATTCTCCCACAGTCAACTTTGCAATCCAATAATCTAGGAAGCCTCTTGCTCCAACTATTCTGCAATTGCAGGCTATGTCCCTCTTACTGACCATTCCCTAGGCCAGTGTTTCTCAACTTTGACAATTTTAAGGCATGTGGACTTCAACTCCCAGAATTCCACAGCCAGCAATGCTGGCTATGGAATTCTGGGAGTTGAAGTCCACATGCCTTAAAATTGTCAAGGTTGAGAAACACTGCCCTAGGCAGCATCTCCTTGCTCCTGTATCTCAGGGTCTTTCCCACATACCATTACAAGAAGTGTCCCTGTCAAGATAACACTCACAATAGTGCAGTCAAAGTATTTGTATTTTAAGTGTATCATGTGTGCAATATATGTGAAACTCAGGCAAAATTTCGATAGAACTGTCATGGCTGCCATTTTGGATTTTATTTTATTTTATTTGTACAAAATCTGTACCCTACAAACACATCTGACTGAGGAACTCAAGTTTCAAATAAAGTATCACAGTAAAACCAGTAGGCTTTTAAAACATTATATACAAAAATGTTAATGAAAGTTCATTTTCAAGAAACAGAAATCCAAAATAAATAACAGAAAATCTTAAAATCTGTCTGTTCCTGGCACAGTTGCCATCTTCTAAATACCTGGCTTAATAATGAATGTCTTAAAGGGTTTTCTGAAAGAAGGCAGCCTGTTGGGCAGGCAAACTTTGTAGGAAGATGATTCCTGAAAAAGCCAGACTTCTGCTCACAATAACATGAGCCAGAATCTGTGCAGAGTCTTCCTAAATGGCTTGAGGCATCTATTGAATGATATCAAGGAAGGCAATCTTTTAAATACTTGGCTCCTCAGATATTTAAAGAATTAGATCAAATTAGGTTACATTTTTACAGAAAAGACAGTTCAGGGCTGACTGATATCAAAGAAAGACAACAAAGAAAAAGACACTGCAGTTACCTCTGAGGGCAAAATAACCAGGAGGAATCTGATCATTTCTTTTCAGGCAAATTTTATTAAAAAGAAGAAGCTTTTGTGAGCTATACCTCACTTCATAGGTGGCATTGGAATGGGATGTTACTTGTAATCTTTCTCATGTGATCTACATCTGCATAACTCTCATGTCTTTCCTTCTCTTTCCCTCCACCTCATCCTTATTTAAACCCTACATCACTTTAGATACTGGTCTCATTTCTTAACTGTTCATTCAGTCTGCAAAACCTGCCTTTCTTGAAAATCTTTGACATTTTGCTCATGGCCAGAAACCAAGAAGGAGAAAAAAACATAAAATATCAGAAAAAAGACTACGTAGAAATATACATAGGAGGTTTTTTTTAAAAAAAAAAAGCCCAAATGTTATGTACAATAATATCATGTCTTTTTTTTTTTTTTGCTTGCCTGGTTTTCTTTTGTTTGATTATTTTTAACAGTGTACAATGAAAAAAATGTATAGCCAAGGAAGGAATAAGAGAATAGCAGAGTTGAAAGGGAACTTGGAAGTCTTCTAGTCCAACTTCCTGTTCAAAAAATAAACCCTATACCATTTTAGACTAATGGATGTCTAATCTCTTAAAAACCTCCACTATTGGAACACCCACAACTTTTGGTGGCAAGTTGTTCCACTGATTAATTGCTCTAACTGTCAGGAAATTTCTCCTTAGTTCTAGGTTGCTTCTCTGTTTGATTAGTCTCCATCCATTGCTTCTTGTCCTCCCTTCAGATGGTTTGGATAAACCCCTCTTCTTTGCTGCAGCCCTTTAGATATTGGAACATTGGTATCATGTCACTACTAGTCCTTCTTTTCATTAAACTAGACATGCCCAATTCCTGCAAGCATTCTTTATACGTTTTAGCCTCCAGTCCCCTAATCATCTTTGTTGTTCTTCTCTGCACTTTTTCTAGAGTCTCAACATCTTTTTTATATTGTGATGACCAAAACTGGACGCAATATTCCAAGTGTGATCTTAACAAGGCATTATGAAGTGGTATTAACATTTCACATGATCTTGATTCTATCCCACTGTTTATGCAGCCTAGGATTGTGTTGGCTTGTTTGGCAGCTGCAGCACTCTGCTGGTTCATATTTAAGTGATTGTCCATTAGGACTCTAAGATCCCTCTCACAGTTAATAGTATTGAGCCAGGTGCCATCTATAGCAGGGGTGTCAAACTCGCAATGTGACGTGACGTGTCGCGATGTATCGCAACTTTTTTTCCATTGCCAGCAATGGGGTGGACGCGGTTTCAGCATGACGCATCCGGCAGTTTGACACCCCTGACCTATAGGGATGGAAACTAGTTTAGAATTCACTGTTCCAAATCAATACAAATGTTGTCTGTTTCTAAATAGATGCATTTGCTTGTTCTAAAATAATACTTTTTTTGCTAATTTTCACAAAAGTCATAACCCAAATTCTTTGGAACTAATCAGACACAGATTTTTTCTGCTTTCCCCCCCCCCAGAGGTTAGTATGTATATTTTAATCATTCTAAGTAGAAACAATAGTCAACTGGATATATTCCACAGTTCATTTCTAATAATAGAAAAATGGTCATAGATCAAACAGTATTATATATGTCTTCTCCTAATTGATTAATTTAAGCAAGTGTGACTGTTAATAAATTATTGCATGGCTTGCTCAGCAGAAATGCATTGGTTCACACTTTAGACTAGCCATCACTGTCCTCTTCCAGGTTATTATAAGCCATGAGTGGGCAGCAAGGCAAAAAAAAAAAAGTCTTTCCCTGAATCACATTTATTCAAAATGTTGAACTATTTCTCCAAATATCCATCTTTGTTTTTTCTATTACCAGAAGAAACAACTAACCAACCTATGGATTCTTACAAATCCATAACAACTGAGATAGCATCAGTTCATATGTTTTGACATACATTTTAGTCCTCTCATTCATATGTAAACTAACACCATTATTTTTCTGAATGCGTTTGTTATCTCCACTCCATAGGATCAGACTACTTTTATTCGGGCTATTACATCCTTCCCTTAGTTTTATAGATACACAATAGTTCTAATTATTTTTCATTTTGTTCATAAACCTATGCTCTTCACTATTGATTCCTCTTACTTTTCATATCACAATCACCCATAGATCATTCTCCTTATAAATAAGCCCACAGATAATGATCACTCAAGATTGTTTGGTCAATCAAGACTTTCATATAGTGGTTTTAGTATCAGAAAGAAGGAGTATACCAAGTAACCAGGGCAGGTAGTGGCAGTCATGATGAAATATATTTCTCCCCTTCGTACAGGCTCATGACACTACATGTACATAAATAAAGAAGGGAGTGTGTGTCATCCAAACAGCACAATTCACCTTTCATTGCTTTTCTACTTTTGAGGGTCTTCTGGATAGCTAACTTTCCAATAAGTTTGTTTGTTTGTTTGTTTGTTTATTAAATTTATTTATTTATTTGCCACCCATCTCATATCTAACAATTGAATCTAGTAATAGTAGTAAAGTTGGAAGGGACCTTGGAGGTCATCTAGTCCAACCCCCTGCTCAGGCAGGAAACCCTACACCATTTCGGACAAATGGCTGTCCAGTCTCTTCTTAAAAACTTCCAGTGTCAGAGCATTTACTGCTTCTGGAGGCAGGCTGTTCCACTGATTAATTGTTCTCACTGTCAGGAAGTTTCTCCTTAGTTCTAGGTTGCTTCTCTCCTTGATTAGTTTCCACCTGTTGCTTCTTGTCCTGCCTTCAGGTGCTTTGGAAAATAGCTTAATTCCCTCTTCTTTATGGCAGCCCCTGAGATATTGGAATACTGCTATCATGTCCCCCCCTTGTCCTTCTCTTTGTTAAACTAGACATACCCAACTCTAGCAACCGTTCCTTATATGTTTTAGCCTCCAGTCCCCTAATCATCTTTGATCTAAGTTCAAAGTGAATCTGGCCCCATATCATCTGATGAGTTTTCATAGACAAGGGTGCACATGAAAGTTTTCGCAGATCCAATCCAACATTTTAACTGTTACAAATACTGGCTAGACATATGCAACCATCTTATACTACCCGGAACATCAGGCTAGAATGTTGTTCTAAAGCCCAAATGAAAAAAAAAATCAGTGCAGAGTCATGCCCAAGATGCTGGATAAGATGCCCAAGGCTTCTAGTAGTCAAGTTTTCCTTCTGATACTCTGGATACACATACTGAGGTACAGAAATACTTGTATCTTGAGCTTTAGCACAGACTGTATAATCATCAAAAGGTATACATAGTACATACCGTATTTGTCTCTATTCTGAAGAAAAGATAGAATGCTGGATCTCTCTGCTGAAATATACCTCAACAATTCTTATCATTCCACTGGCTTATTTTTGCATTTACTTAGCATCCCCAGTTGTTACCAAGCAACTTGGAATCATGATGCCATTGAACGGTTTTGGTCTCTTTTCTCCCTCTCTGTTTCATTTTAGGATTCATTCACATGCCCTCCTTATCAATGGATAGAAGAGACAGCCAGGGCTATTTTGAGGTAGCAAGTTGGCCAGATTACAGATTATTAAACAAGCTCTCACCCATCAGGAGGGCTACCTAATATTTGTTAATTCACAATATTTTTATCCCATTCTCTCACAGTAAAAGAATGCTCAGGGTGTCCATATTAAAAACAATCCAGAAAGCATGTATTAAGAACATGGGCAGGGGCAGAAATTTTTAAAAACAAGCTTAAAACAAAAGGCCTGTCATTCAATCTTTTGTGCCAAATCCTTAGCAGAAAAAAATATATATTTTAGCCAAACAATTGAAGTTGGGTTCAAGCAAATTTACCAAGATATAATCTGAGTGTAATTACAGAGAAGGCTTTCTAAACATTTTTCTAATTTCTCATTCAGTGTGTTGTAAAGAATTCACTTTTAACAGAATAACAGAGTTGAAAGGGATCTTGGAGGTCTTCTAGTCCAAGCCCCTGCTCAGGCAGAAAACCTTATACCATCTCAAACGAATGGCTGTCCAATCTCTTCTTAAAAACTTCCAGGATTGGAGCACCCACAACTTCTGGAGGCAAGTTGTTCCACAGATTAATTGTTCTAACTGTCGGGAAATTTCTCCTTAGTTCTAAGCTACTTCTCTCCTTGATTAGTTTCCATTAATTACTTCTTGTCCTGCCTTCTGGTGTTTTGGAAAATAACTTAACTCCCTCTTCTTTGTGGCAACCCCTGAGTTATTGGAACACTGCTATCATGTCACCCCTAGTCCTTCTTTTTCATTAAACTAGACATATCCAATTTCTGCAACCTTTCTTCATATATTTTAGCCTCCAATCCCCCACTTATGTTTGTTGCTCTTCTGTTCATTCTTTCTAGAGTCTCAATACCTTTTTTATGTTGTGGTGACCAAACCTGGATGCAGTATTCTAAGTGTGGCTTTACCAAGATATTATAAAGTAGTTCACATGATCTTGAACTGTTAAAAAATATCATGGATTCTAATGATCCTGCATTTATTTCATTACAAGGTGGTTCCAGATTGTTCATGAATGGCTTCTCTATTGTTGAGCAATCCTTTCTTTAGTGGTCTGAAACCTTCTTGGCTTCATATCCTTCTGGTCAAGAAAGAATAGAATAGAATAGAATAGAATAGAATAGAATAGAATAGAATAGAATAGAATAGAATAGAATAGAGCTGGAAGGGACCTTGGAGATCTTCTAGTCCAGCCCGCTGCTCAAGCAGGAGAACCTATAGTAGTCTCCTTCAGCACTTCCAACAGAAAACTGAGCTCAAAAACACCTCTCAAAGAAATTGGGAGGAAATATGATCTTAGACACCTGAATATAAGATAGAACAATAGAAGCCTGTTTTGCTCAGGAAGGCAACTAAAAAAAATGGAAAACAGATTTTGGCACAGCATGATGTCTTCTCCCATGTTGCCAGAAATTCAGTTTATATTCTACTGACCTAACCTCACACATTCAAACTAATATAGAAACCCAAACTCAATGATTCTTGGAAATTCACATTTCCTCAAATGAACAAAAACTGAACAATTTTGGAAAGGATTATTTAGTGAAGACAATTCATACCTTTGTCTTTTCTATTCAAAATGCATCAAGTCTCCCTAGTTTTTTCACTCTTTTTCCTTTTGATTCTTTCTCATTTTTTATTCAATATTTATTTGTTTGTGATATATACTATCCATCAATTTTCACAGGAGCTTACAAAAGAACCTGATTTCGTTTTTTATCCTTCCAACAATATCAGTCCTAATGAACTATATAAGGCTGAAAAAAAAGTGATTGATCCAATGTCACTCAATGAGTTTTCATGGCTTAGGATAAATTTAAACTTCTGCCTTCCCAGTCTTCATCAGATGCTTTTTCTCTCACATTAAACAATAATAATAATAATAATGAAAACAACCCATTCAAAAATTTGTGTATTAAGGGGAATAAATATGTGTTAAGGAATATTCATAAACAATATTTACACAACTATTTTATGTAATAAATAATTGTTTGGGGAAAATGAATATGTTTTTGCATTTGGAACTGTACAGTTTGGAAAAAATACACACAAAATGAGAACATAAAAAAATAAAACTGAAACATAAAAAGGATAGAGGGATGCAAGAAAAATGAGAAGCTAGAAGAAAATAGTATTCCTAGATTTATCCTTCTGCAATTACAGGAAATGGTTTCATTTTTCCATGTTGTTATTCTACTTGAAATATTCCTAAATATGGCTGGTAAAAAAATTATTTGGCACATGGTAGTATCTGTATGTGTTTGTGTGTGCTCATATATGTGAGTTTGTGTGTCTGTGTGTCTGTGTGTCTGTGCATTTGCCACCTGTAACTCCAGACTGACCCTGTATAGCGCACAATACAGTGAACAATAAAGACATAAGCAAACCCACCCACCCCCACACACACACACAATGAGAACTTCATACAAATGACTTACATGAAAACATCTCCAACAATGAGGTCCATCTACCCCAGTGATGGCGAACCTTTTAGAGACTGAGTTCCCAAACTGCCACCCAAAATCCACTTATTTATTGCAAAGTGCCAGGGCTGCATCAGCATTGTGGTGCCCTCGGGGAGGGCGGGAGGGCGTGGCCCACTGGGTGGGCATGGCTGCAGTGGTCACAGCAGACTGGGTGAGTGTAGCCAGGGCCAGTCCCTCGCCATCTCTGGGGCATCCCCGGGGGGCCAACGCCGCTTGCTCACTTCCTGACCTGTCACTTCCAAATGCCACTTGCTCGCTACTCTGGCGAACTCTGCTGGGGCAACGGCACGTGTGCCCACAGAGAGGGCTTTGAGTGCCGCTTCTGGCATGCGTGCCATAGGTTCGCCACCACTGATCTACCCTAACACAAAATCTGGAAAAACAACCCTGTCTTCAGGCCTTCCAGAACATCAGCAGAATGGGAACCCCATCGATTTTGGAGGTGGGGAATCTTATTCTGGAGGGCAGTTACATGTAGAACAACTGATTCCATCCTAAATGTTTCTCCAACCAGTTCTTTCAAGACCTTGTCAAACACAAGGCACAATAGATCTCCTATTGAACGCAACCCTACTCTGATCTTACCCATGCCAGCTTAATTTTATAATTTGCACTCATGGCCATATACCTTCAATGAATTACAAATGGTATCATGCTTACATATCCATGTGGCACCAACAAAACAAAAAAATCCATTCTGCTCAACCTTGGTGCACTTTGTTGTTTCATATTGAATCCATCAATCACTTGCCAGGCAAAAAAATTTCCATCCTCATTATGAGTACATGAAGTATCCAAAGGGGGGTGGGTGGGTAAAAAAGGAACCTTTGCAGGCCAAGTACATAAGCATCTGCTTCAGCTTTCCCCCCCCCCCCAGATATCATTTAAAAAAAAAAAAACCAGCCTCTATTTCTAGTCAATTGTGCCATGCAAACAACGTGTAGTGAGAAGTTTGCACTAGTTCCGCAGAAAAAGAAGATTTTTCTAATGGTCACTTTTTCACCCTTTCTGCCCGAATTCTGCCAAGCATTTTCCCAGGAATATTTAACGGACTAATTCCCCTGCTTTTGCATTCGTTCTTGTTACATTTTCCAGTGTATGAGAGCATTTTTCCTATTGTCAAGTTGAGAAGGTTAAGCAAGGTTAAGCGAAGCACAGGTTAAGCGAGACACAAAGCCAGTTCCTAATCAAGCAACATTCATATTTTAACGTTTCTTTGGTAACATTAACTATCCTTGCAATTTCACCATTTTTCAAAATTCTCATAGCATTTATTCCTTCCATGTTTTTATTCAATGTTCTTATGTTTGGTATTCATTCAATGTATTATCATTCCTCTATGTGTAATTATCATCAGTATATGAATCCCTACTATATTTATATCTTACACATGTTGTTAAAATTGTGTCTTCACTTTTCTGAAAGGATTAATCCATTTCTATCTACCAAAAATAGCTAGTTTCATACAGTTCATGCTTTTTTTGTAAAAAAAAAAAAAAAAAAAAAAAAAGGTGCCAGAATGCCATTCTGGGCATTCTATGACAAAAAAAGCCCTGGTTCTATTATATCTTTCTCATGTCTAGCTTCACACGCATATAACATATTTTCGTTTCTCTTTCTTTTCTTTTCTTTTCCTTTCTTTTCGTTTCCTGCTATTTATCATTTAGTCCTCCACATTCTAAGTCATGACAGTCTTTGATGCTCTCTCGACTTGGTTGTTTTCTTGCAGATGTTTCATTACCCAAAGATAAGATAAGATAAGATAAGCTTTATAGTCATTTTTTTTTACTGTGGGCACAACGGCACGCATCAAAAATGAAATTTAATTGCCTGCTCTCAAAGTGAAACCTACATGATACACACCTAAACATACTATATACAGCATCTGTATAGACCCACACCCCTACATATACATAACAAATAAATATTAAATATTGTCCATCTTGAATATATAACGGAAGAAGAAAACTTGAGAGTTCACAAGGTTAATGCTATATGGAATGAAACTATGGCTGAATCTTGATGTTCTGCTACGGATACCACGAAGCCTCCTCCAAGAAGGTAACAAGGAAAACAGGTCATGGAGAGGATGTGTAGTGTCCCAGATAATCTTACAGACCCTGCTCAAGCAACACTTCTGTGCTATGTTCTGGATGGGAGGGAGGGAACTGCCAATGATCTTTTCGGCCATTCTCACCACTCTCTGCACCGCCTTCCTGTCTGCTTCCAAAGCAGACTGTGATGCTGTATGACAGGATGCTCTCGATCGTCCCCCTGTAGAAAGTGGTCAGGACAGGGGAAGGAAGATGTGCTTTTCTCATGCAACGCAGAAAATGCAGGCATGCTGTGCCCATTTCACCAGTGTCTCACTGTTGACCAGGCCAGCCTACCTGTTAGTTGCACACCCAGAAATTTGATGCTGGTAACCAAACTAGGTAACATCATCTATGCTAATGGGGAGTGGAATTTGCTCTCATTGGGGGCACATCATGTGATTTTAAAAATTATTTCCTTCCTTGCTCTTACAATGTGGTCATCTTATCATCTTCATCCCATAAATAAAGCAGTTTTTACTTTATACTAGTGTTAATGTAATCTTTTCTCCTTATTCTGGCACTGAGCAAGGTGAACTTCAGTACCATGTTTCCCCAAAAATAAGCCCCAGTTAAGATCGTCAGGCAGACGGATGCTTTTAATATCGTATTTCCCACAAAATAAGACCTAAGCGGAAAATAAGCCCTAATGTGTCTTTTGGTGCAAAAAATAATATAAAGCCCAGTCTTATTTTCAGGGAAACCTGGTATGTGTGGTCTGTTTTATCTTCCATAATCTTGGAGAACAGGAAGGCAAAAGATGAAACCTCACAACGAGACCAAAAGAGCTGAGATAGAGATCAGCAAGCACAACAGCCAATTTCATACCATTATTGTTTTCTGCTTATTTTAAGTCTTTCCCTAATATTGAGCCATTGGTTCTTATGCTCCATTCTGAAATAATGACTTAAATGTCATTGGCTCTTTGCAAGAAAGTTTTTGCACCTACTACTCTATGTATGTGGCTTCTGCATAAGCCAGAAACCTATAATATCAGGGTGAGTGCTTTAGTTTTCAGCATGCCTGGATTGTCAGAATTACCAAAGATAAGAGTGCAAGTCTCAGTTTTTAAGAGAATGCTCACTTACTCAGGAAATGGTTTAATCAACAGAAGATTGACAGATACAGCTCAGGTAGAGAATAAAGCCATATACTGATAGAAGAATTTGCCTGTTGCAGTATATAGACGTCAAAGCCTTTCTATAGATTTATGGTGTGTCCCTCTTGGGTTTAAATTCTAAGCCTCTATTCTTGCACTTCTGAATCAACACATTGGCCATTCACTTTATGGCCTAAGAGGCACCAGTCCTATGTTAATATAACAATTCTCTCTAACCTGGATACTACTGGTTCCTCTTTACTTACATGATGAGACTAAAGAGAGGCTCCTGATGGATGTGAAGCAATATTTGAATGAACTTATTTACACCTAATAGGTTTCTGTCTCACATGGTACTTAGGCATAGTGTTCCTGAATGTTCTTCAAATATAAAGATTTCAGCTATCAGAATTCTTATGCTAGCCAAGTGGGCTGGAAAATGTGGGAACTAAACTCTTCAACTTTGTAGGCTTCCTAGTTTGGGAAAAGCATCTTTAGTTTATTAAAGCTGATTCCATAACAAATGTGTTATCCTTTAGGGCACAAAATATCTTTGCTTTATTTTTTTTTCAACATTATCTTCCTCCGTATTATTAGAGTTGTCATGGCTTTGTTTTTTCCATCACAGCCCAAAGCCTTGCAGTCAGAGATACATTAGGAACGTGTCTCTGTATTAAAATAGCATGCTTGTGTTTGGTAAGAAAAAATTAAAGACCTAATTTGATAATAGAGTGGTTGCCACTGGAAAGGAGGGCTTGTGGTCAGCACTCTTGTAAAAATGTTAACGTTCTTTTGTTAGAAACGGAGTTGGGGAGATAGCAGTGGCATAGCAAGGAATTATCTAAGAAAAGGCTAATTTCTAAGGGTAATCCCTTATCCAGAAGTGAATTATTCAATTAGATTAGTGCTAATGCCACTATCCAGTCCTGATCATGATGCTGGCTTTAGAATATCTCAAGTATAATAATATCTGGTGACATTTTAAGTTCTACAAATCAACTTCATAGCAATAAGTCTCATGAATGTATAAAGGCAAAGTCTTCAACTCACAGTTTCAAAACAGGTTAACCCAATCCTGAACAACGTACTAGAAAGGCAGAACTAATCTGTTTATTCCTGCATACAGAGCAATATTCTTGATGAAATTGAGGGTGTTTTAGTCTCAGCTTTTATACACCATTTCAGATATTTATTCCCATATTCGAAAAGCTTTCATATTACTGGTTTAACCCTTTTAAAAACTTTAGGATGAAGAGCAACTGTGATATCGCGTAATGATTGCTCACTTCAGGTGGCGCAGCAGTTAGAGTGCAGTACTGCAGGCCACTGCAGGCCACTTTAGCTGACTGTGTTCAGCAGGTCAGCGGTTCAAATCTCACCGGCTCAAGGTTGACTCAGCCTTCCATCCTTCCGGGGTAGGTAAAATGAGGACCCAGATTGTTGGGGGCAATGTAAATATATATATACATTGCTTACTGGTGTACACCGCTTAGAGAGTGCTTGCACTTAAAGCAGTATATAAGTCTCATAAATAAATAAATAAATTTGTAATGAAATTATCTAATTTCAGTATGAACTTTGTATTTTTTTAAAAGAGCAAACTCATAATAGGAAGGAAGGAAGGGAAGAAGGGAAGAAGGAAAGAAGGAAAGAAGGAAGGAAGGAAGGAAGGAAGGAAGGAAGGAAGGAAGGAAGGAAGGAAGGAAGGAAGGAAGGAAGGAAAGAGTCTTGATTTTAGTTATTTGATATTACAGTGTAGTCAACTTTTTTAAAAAAAATAAAAAATGTAGTCCAATATGAATGGTAGGTTCCCTTCCATATTGAGAATATATATATGAAACATTCAAAAGCACATACAGACCACTATGCTGAAAATATTGCCTTTTATCACCAAAGCACATATGGACAATTACATTGAAAACATTGTTTTTTACATCAATCTCATTACTGTTCTCTTGCATACTGTATGTCACAATATACTATATGTCACAAGGTTCATTTCCAAACATGATGGTACCATGGACAGTGACCCAACAGCTATGATTTTTTTTCCTTGCCCATTATTTCGAGTTCCATGAATGCTTTCCATACACTTCCTTGTACTTGTTGCCAAACATTTGCATCCTATTCTCTTGTGTGAAATCAAGGCAAGTCTCAATATCAAATCAATATTTTAACTCCCCCACAAAACAAATCCTCATAAGAAGCAAAAGAAAAAAAAATACAGCAAGATTACGTCCATAATTTAAAAATGAAAGAAATAATAGATAAAAAGGAAGAAAGATAATCCTTAAAGAATTCAGAAGGATAGTGCAAAGCAACTTTCATGTCTTAGCTATCAAAAAATTAAACTTTAAATCAGACTTTAAAATTATTAGTCTTGGTACTCCGTAGACTTCCTATATTGCTTGGTTGAGGAATATAGAAGAGAGCTGGAGAGGTTCAGCAGAGTACTCAGGGAACTGCTTATGGGAAAAGTACTTTTTCAGACCCTGAAATCACAGACTGTTTAAGGCTTGTGATTAGTCGGTAATTCATGCATATTCATAGAATTCGGAAGAACATGAAAGGGATACAATTTTCTGCTAGTCAACTACTTAGCTGTTTGTTTTACCTAGTTGTGCCCTACTACAATATGTCATGATCTCTGAGAATTGGGGAGTGGGAGAACAGAGTAGCAGCAGCAATTTAACCCAGTTCAATAAACATCTTTGCTTGTTATGATATTCACTTCCAAAATGCAAAATCCAGGTAGAAGTAGGTTGAGGGAAAGACTGCATGTTTAAGACTTGGTAATTTTCGTGAACTTTTGCTCCCACGATAAGTGGAGTTAGTTGCAAACTCTTACACATAATGGCAACGGACTCAAATGTTTAAGCATTTGCTATTTAATGCCATAAGGGGGGGGGGAATCTTTCACCAGTTTTTGTTCTTCCTATTTTATCGGCTGTGAAGAAGTAACAAAGGGGTTAGGAGAGAAATTAAAACCATATCACCCAGAGTTGCTTCAAAATGAAACAGGCAGCAAATGCATTTAATAAATAAATAAATAAATATTCATTTGCAGACTGTATTTGTAACACAATGCAATAACAATGCTCTGAAGCACATTAATCACACCAAATGTGATGTGGACACTATGAAAATGAAGCCACCCCTACTTTGTAACGCAAGAATTTCAACTGTAGCTTCAACCCATCTGCAGCTAAGAACAGAGATGCAACCGCAGAAGGCACCTATCTTTTGCACACTAGACAAAATGTGAAGTCAGAATTGCTCCAAATCAACTGGGGGGGGGGAGAAAAGAAAGGAGAACAGGACCATGGCAGGAAGATTTCCTCCTTTATTTGGAAGATTAGATGGGCATCATAAAGTATTTCTGCTATCTTGTCTGTATGTAAGTGGCACTTGAGGCTTTGTAGCAGGGAACACCAGATATTCAACCTCTACATCCTTGGGCATGTCTGAGAAAGACTTGGAACCATACTGAACTAGAAGAAGCCACTTCCTAGTTAATTATAAGACCACAGTCATCGTCATCATTATCTGCAAAAGTTCTTGAAACATTACACTTTTCAGCACAGTTCATAACTATTGTTACTTTTTGTTTGCTTCTTTTCAACTGAGGCCAAGAACAGCTTTTCATGACTTAGAGAAGAACTTTGACAAGTCTGGGCACAAGCCACTTTCACTTTTATTTTTCAAAATCAATTACCTTCCCAAGCTGAACAATAGAATGAACAAAATGTCAAAGGAATGAAACCAAGTAAAAGACATTGTAGAAAGATCCAGATTTCAAGGTCTAACAAAATTATGGAAGAAAAATATTGAAAACACCATTGTTCTCGGCTCTGGTTTAAATAAAACTGTTCCCATTTGTTTGATCAATGTTTAGATGTATTTTATAAGCCCCCAGAGGGCAATGCTAAAAGAATTGTCTGTTTACTTTCAAATGGACCCGGGTGGTCCTTTCGTCTTGGAGGCAACTGTAAACACTGCAGACTGATAATAATACTGAAGATTGTGTAAGCCCGATGGAGCATAATGTGAGAACTGCTGCCTCTGCATGAACAAAGAGAACCATCAGAAATGATGGAAGGTTGGCCTTTAGTGGAAAATAATTCTGAGAAACTCTTTGTGCTGTGTAATGAATTGACAATTTGGCAATGGCAAAAAGAGAAAAAAAGATAATTGCAAATGAATTTCTCCTTGCCACCTTCATATCCTTCTTGTATCTTCTGGTTGACCTTACAACTGCAAAAAAAAAAAGAAATACATAATAAAGGCAGAAATGCTTGATGATGAATCATGTGGTTTAGCAACCAGAAAGCAGCCAAGGAAAAATGACAGCATATTTGTCCGAGAACTGCTATCTCTGATGGTGGTTTTCTACGAAGAAGAATGAAAAGAAGTAGTTTCTTCACTCCAAGCAGTTCCATGTCAATTTCTATATTCTACTTTACAGAAGACACATTTAAAATTCTCCTTTACAGGAAGGGCTGGATTTAAAAGCAAAGGGCCCCCCAAATTAAGAACAATCAACATCAGTCATCTGTTTATAACTTTTTCCTAATGCAATGAGATTTCTTTCAGTTTAAATTATAACATTTTATTTCTCAAGGTATGCATATGCATACCTTTTATGCAAATTGGAAGCCTCTCTTGTGTTCTTTTTTCGTTGTGATTCATTTCCAATTTTTTAAAACAATGTTTACCTGGCTACCATGCCATCTGTTACTTTTCAGAGCAACTGCTCCATTTCACAGGGACATTTTAACCCATAGAGTTCTAAAACTATCCTCCTACTATATAGCCATTCCATATGGGGCAAAATGGGTTATGTGCATTTTGTAATAGAAACAAAAGCATAATTTTTTCCCTTATGTTCTATTTCTCATTATTTCTCTATCTCTTTTCTGCCAAAAGCCACCAAAATAATGCATAAGAAATCAAAGCAAACACTAAATCCATAAAACTATGAAAACAAAAACAAAACCATCCTTAAAATACTAAAACAAGCTTATACTGAAAGTCATTTTTAAAAAATTCTGAGTCCAAATCCATCAAAGACCGCATAATATGATTCTTCCTTTTTTATTTCCTTGCCCTAAACCAGCTGTTGTGCTAATCAACTATCATATGCCCATGCCAATAATGTATATAGGAATTCTCTGCTCTAGATTGTCATTTTATTTATTTATACGTAAATATACTGCAGCCAAGAAATTAAAAGACGCTTGCTCCTGGGGAGGAAAGCTATGGCAAATCTAGACAGCATACTAAAAAGCAGAGACATCACCCTGCCAACAAAAGTGCGTATAGTCCAGGCCATGGTTTTCCCAGTTGCAATGTATGGCTATGAAAGTTGGACCATAAGAAAGGCTGAGAACCAAAGAATTGAGGCCTTTGAACTATGGTGCTGGAGAAGACTCCTGCGAGTCCCTTGGACTCCAAGGCATTCAAACCGGTCAGTCCTAGAAGAGATCAACCCTGACTGCTCTTTAGAAGGCCAGATCCTGAAGTTGAAACTCAAATACTTTGGCCACCTAATGGGAAGGAAGGACTCACTGGAGAAGGGCCTAATGCTGGGAAAGATTGAGGGCAATAGAAGAACGGGACGACAGAGAATGAGATGGCTGGATGGAGTCACTGAAGCAGCAGGTGTGAACTTAAATGGACTCCAGAAGATGGTAGAGGACAGGAAGACCTGGAGGAACATTGTCCATGGGGTCGCGATGGGTCGGACACGACTTCGCAATTAACAACAACAACAAATATACAATATTACTGACAGTTAAGGTCTCTTGGCAAAATTAAACTTAGCATTTGAAATTTTAAAACCAGTTTAAAACAACAATTAAAATCAATAGTCAACATGTTTTAAAATGTGAACTGTTTGGTGTAGTGATTTTTAAAAAGTCAACAAAGACATTACACTGTTCAGTTCAGCA
This sequence comes from Crotalus tigris, assembly GCF_016545835.1. NCBI lineage: Eukaryota > Metazoa > Chordata > Lepidosauria > Squamata > Viperidae > Crotalus > Crotalus tigris. Next base: position 56,982 of record NW_024097581.1, read on the forward strand.
GGAAACAAACCAGTAAATTGGAATTGTTCAGAAAATAAATCTAGGTTTAAGTCCCCATTTCTTAATTCCTTCCCCCCCCCCGCAACAATCTACTATTATCAAATCTAATTCTCCTACCACTGTAATTGCAGCCCAAGTTCAAATATCACATGTATTCCCCACCACATTGTAATTGCCATCTGAGGTACAATAAACAGAATTTCTACCTTCCCATTACTGAATAGACAAAATGCCCATTTAATCAGCAAATCAAGTATTAACAAAAATCCCTTTTTAAAATATTAGGGAATTTTCAAATCAGAATTGCCGTCAGGACAATGGAGAAAGGCCACCAGGATTATATCAGCACCCACCAATCAGAACTGAGGGTCTTCCCTAAAATAGCAACCAAGACCTTAACATAATTACAGCTTCTTAACATGCTACCCTTCAACAAGAGGAAAGTTGGGCTTAGCCTCTTCTATTCTTTTATTAATGTAAAGTAAATCAACTGTGCCCCAACTTTTAAAAAGAATACTGGTTTAATTCCAGGCCAACTCAAAATGCCTTATGGTAGATGAAAGCTTGTAATTTAAGAGAAGATGAAATTCCAGGTAGTCCTTGACTTACAACAGTTCATTTGGTGGCCCTTCAAAATTACAACTGCATTGAAAAAAGTGACTTATGATCGTATTTCACAGTTACAACCTTTGCAGCGTGCCCTTCATCATGTGATCAAAATTCAGATGCTTGGCAAGTAACTCATATTTATGACCATTGCTGTGTCCCAAGGTCATGTGATCACCTTTTGCGACCTTCTGATAAGCAAAGTCAATGGGGAAGCCAATTCACTTAATAACCAGGTTATTAACTTAACAAATGCAGGTTCACTTAACAACTGAGGCAAGAAATGTCTCACTTAACAACAGAAATTTTAGATTCAATTATAGCCATAAGTTAAGGACTACCTGCAATGAGTGGAACATTATATATGTATATGCATATGCATATGTATATGTATGCGTGTATGTATGCGTGTATGTATGTGTGTTATTCGGGTTTTCTCCCACGTAAAATTGGAAGTGTCTTGGCGACGTTTCGATGAAGTCCCATTCGTCATCTTCAGGCTGGTGTTTTCAGCTTCATGCTGAAGATGACGAATGGGACTTTGTCGAAACGTTGCCAAGACACTTCCAATTTTACGCAGGAGAAAACCCGAATAACCAAAGACCTACATACAAACACCTGCGAAAACCTCAGAAAACATATATATATATATATTTCCCATAAAGATTGCTGTGTAAAATCTATTTCAGAGATACAATAGAAATCTCAAAAATTTAAACAATTATATTTCAAGTCTGCTAGCACTGATGCACATTACATATTATTCCACAACTTCTGCTTATTTTATTGTTTATTTTGCAATTCATATTTTCACAAAATTACCCCCTTTTTATTTCATTGTAGAAAAAAGAAAGGATAAACAGACCTAAAAGGGATTTTCAACTGAAGAGTAGGAGGGAAATGTACCAAATAAATAATTAGCAGAAAGATAGAATATCTATAGGTTATAAGCTAATCACAAATGGGTACAAAAAAGGCAAATTTCTAGGAAGAAAACTCAAGATATTGGGGCAGATGTATTCTTAAGATTGCATTACAGGAAGTATAATACAGCATCTGATGAGTTCAGCTCAGATGAGTTAAGATGGTTTTGAGGAGAGATTTGATGTCTGGGGCCATAACCTAAATTATCTGGATGATAAGAGAGTTGGAATGGAGTAAGTTGTACCTCACAACAACCAGTAAAAATATCTTTGACCAAAACATTTGATCAGAAGAACTTGAAATGGTTTCTGTAGACATGGAGAAAAAATAGTGAAGTAAATACCTCGGGCAAAGACTTATGCATTCTAGAAATAGGAAGTATATGACTGGGCATATTTAGCTTTGGAAAGAGCAAAGTTGAGGTATGTTCAACTAACACATTGTGGTAGAAGGTTTTAATTTGAAGTCCTCTGCAGTACTGAAGAGGACTGGACTAAGTGATCTCCCTTGCAATTTTGTGAAAACTATCTTTCCCAGCCTGGTTTCCTTAAGTTACATTTTATTTCAAGTACCATAAATTCCACTCAATAGCCCTGGGATCAGTCTGGTTAGTATTATGAACTTGGCCCAACACACCTAGAGTTTCTCAAGATGGAGAAGATCAGAATAGATAAATAAATGGCCAGACTGTAATACTTTTGTCATTTGTTATATTAAATTACCTACTAACTTGAGCAGTTCAAGGGCAAGAGATCCAGAGTTCTTCTGTGTTTCCCTTTTTGCATTTAAACTCCAGTTTAAAAGTACCAATTCTTTGTGCAGTTTCAGCCTACATACTGTTATGAATGCATTTCAACATCTTTTTCTAGAGGGTCTAAAAGCAATTGAATAAGAGCAACTTTCAGCAAGAAAATAGCATGCCAAAGGTCAAGAGGCCGTTATCTTCACACTTAGTTTTTCAACTTTATAGTGCAGCCAACGGGGTGTACAAATAAAAAAAATAGAAATATCACAAAATTGAATATATAATGCAATTTTGTCCTTGTAGAGCTCTTGTAAAACCAGTTTTTCAAGCAAAGTTATATAAAACTGTACACTGTTTTGTAGTAGATCTCAGAGTGAATTGTAGTAGAACCAACAAAAAGTCTTGTGGCAATTAAAGAATGAGCTTTGTTTTTATTAAAACAGGATTTTGTATGTCATAGTCCACATTATGGAATGTAGTTCTGATCTATATCAATAGAACAGAACAGAACAGAACAGAACAGAACAGAACAGAACAGAACAGAACAGAACAGAATAGAATAGAATAGAATAGAATAGAATAGAATAGAATAGAATAGAATAGAATAGAATAGAATAGAATAGAACAGAATAGAATAGAATGATGGCATGGGGAAAAAAACTATCCTTGTGTCTAGTTGACAAATTCATATGTATCTGAAGCTATTGAGCATAATGAAAGCTTAATACCATGTAGTGGGGCACTAATGAGAGATGATACAGAATCATAATGTTGGAAAGGACCTTGAAGGTGTATCACTGTTTCTTCCATTCCTGAGACAATCCATTTTTTTTGTTTGCCATGCTGGAGTTTATCAATCACCTTATCTCAAGTAGGGGCAAAGAGTTGAGTGCCATAACTTCTCCATATGGACTTGTTCATCAATAATTTTGCTCACTAATGTACTCAAAGGTTCCACCCAGGGTTTTTGTTAAATACATCCCAAGCATCACCTATTCCTGAAGAGTCCAGTCCACTCCAGGAATGGCAAGTTACAGTACATATCATCTTCTCAATAAAACCTACATCATGCCAAGGTCTCCTACAAATATTTTCCTGACCATTATCACAGGGAACAATCTCCCTGCTATTGGAGACTATATTTGGTTTTCAATCCCATTTCTTCTTCCCTATGACAAATTAACTATCCTGCTTCTAGTGCTTGCACAGTTTAGTCCCATCGCTCCATCACTGGAGATCTTTAAGAAGAGGCTAGATAGTTACTTGTCTGAGATGGAATAGATTCTCCTGCTTGAGCAGAGAGCTGGACTAGAAGATCTCCAAAGTCCCTTCCAGCTCTATTCTGTTCTATCATATTTTGGCTACAGTTTTCATCACACAAAAAGTACCTATAGTTTTTCATCAATTTTTTTTCTGGTCCTAGAACATTCCCCTTGTTTGTTTCTGATATATGACGTCCCATTTTTTGAGCTGAGAGGAAGAATTTTAAGTGGAATTATTTTGAACTGTCACTACAGTTGGGACAGATCGAAACATCTGATTCATTGGAAGGGCTGTCTAATCTCAAGGGGTTAGTGGGAAGCAGCATGTTGTGCCACATATCTTCCCCCAGCAGTTCCACTAAGAATGAAAGCTTTCTGACTGAAGCTGGAAAAGAAATGTACATTCCTCCCAAATACAACTATTTCTGGTCAGGAAGATGGATGAGTAGAGACAAACAAAGGAGATGGAACCTTGTCAACATTAACACATCAAGAAATCTTTTCAGTTTCCCAAGACTAGATGGAGGGCCAGGGAGAGGTTGTTGGCACCTCTGGATCCAGGGAGAAGATCTGAGGCTTATACAGTTGGCAGGATGGGAGGAAAGGAACTTAAGAATACTGTATAAATGCAGGGCTGATGTCATCACCAATGAAACCTGAGAAATTGGCTGCTAAATGGGAGAAAGAATTCAAGAAACTGAGCCTTCCACATGAAACTCATCAAGATTGGAAAGTCAGCTGCCAACTTCTAACTCTTAATGGCTCTTTGATAGAAATTCAAATTCTAACCATTTAGTGAGAATATTTGTAAGACGGTATTCAATGGAAGCCATAAAAATATCAAAATAATGCAACATATGTCACAGCATCATTATGCACATGATGCAATTATTTAATTTATACAAATTGCATTATGACAACGTAGTTCTTCCTTAGATATCCATGAACCCAAGGTTGGCCTTCAATGGGCATTAACCATGGAAGTAGAAATAGGAGAATGCTCATTGATATGAATTCAATGGTATTTATTTTTTGTTCAGTTGATTGAAGGCAGGCAGGTATGTCTCCATTAGAAACCATAATGACATCACTATGCATATGGGATGATTATTAATTGGGTCATGATGTCCAATGCCACTACATAAGTCATATCCTTTATGCAAACGATACTGAGATGTACATGTCATCATTTGCCTTCTGGTAGATATCATGAGCAGGCAGTTAACCAGTCATATTACTTTTGTCATACCAGCCTTGTATGAGCGTCTCTGTGCACCAGTACATGTCCATATGATGGATTGCATGGGGGAACTTCAAATACTGGTAGCGATGGGGAAAGATTATGGAAGGAAAACATAATTAATTGCACTGATGTAGAACCAAGACATATGTTGTTGTTAATTGCGAAGTCGTGTCTGACCCATCGCGACCCCATGGACAATGTTCCTCCAGGTCTTCCTGTCCTCTACCATCTTCTGGAGTCCATTTAAATTCACACCTACTGCTTCAGTGACTCCATCCAGCCATCTCATTCTCTGTCGTCCCCTTCTTCTATTGCCCCCAATCTTTCCCAGCATTAGGCTCTTCTCCAGTGAATCCTTCCTTCTCATTAGGTGGCCAAAGTACTTGAGTTTCAACTTCAGGATCTGGCCTTCTAAAGAGCAGTCGGGGTTGATCTCTTCTAGGACTGACCGGTTTGAACGCCTTGCAGTCCAAGGGACTCGCAGGAGTCTTCTCCAGCACCATAGTTCAAAGGCCTCAATTCTTTGGTGCTCAGCCTTTCTTATGGTCCAACTTTCACATCCATACATTGCAACTGGGAAAACCATGGCCTTGACTAAATGCACTTTTGTGGCAGGGTGATGTCTCTGCTTTTTAGTATGCTGTCTAAATTTGCCATAGCTTTCCTCCCTAGGAGCAAGCATTTTTTAATTTCTTGGCTGCAGTCCCCATCTGAGGTGATCTTAGAGCCCAGGAAAATAAAATCTGTCAGTACCTCCATTTCTTCCCCATCTATTTGCCAGGAATTGAGAGGGCCGGATGCCATGATTTTGGTTGATTTTGATTCTTAATGTTGAGATTTTAGCCAACTTTTGCACTCTTCTTCTTCACCCACATCAAGAGGCTCTTTAGTTCCTCTTTACTTTCTGCCATTAGAGTGGTATCATCTGCATATCTTAAGTTGTTGATATTTCTCCCGGCAATCTTAATTCCAAGACATATCATTCAACTCAATTTACTTCAACAAACCCCACACTAATCAACCTTAATTCTGATGTTTCAAAGTTAAACTACCCCACCCAAAAGATCTCATTCTCTGAGGTCATCACTAGTGGTGGGATTCAGCCAATTCGCACCACTTCGGCATAACCGGTAGCTAATTTTTTGTTGCCTAGGCCCAGAATAGGCTTCTGGAAGCGGCATCCACACAGAGAACCAGTTGTTCACATATTTGAATCCCATCACTGGTCATCACCCAGCACCATTCCCAGCTATTAGTTCATCTGCATATTGAAAGCAAGAAGTTGAATTTTGCTTGTGGTAATCCAACAACCCACTCATTCCTGTAACTGACTGATATGTTTTCAGTCTGATCAACTCTGACCCTAAAGCTAATATTGATATTTTGTTTTGTTTTTTTGTTCCTAATCACTGGAAGTCTCTGGAACAGACTCAAAAACAGAATTTTTTTTTTCATAGATGACCTCAAGTCACCTTTCCTAAAATGAAACAGCTCTTTCTGTCAATGTCAGATAAACCCCCCCACTACAAATCAATGTTAATAGTTACTTAAAAGAAGTTAAGCAAAGTCAATTAAACTAAGCAAGCAGCCTGTTTGTTCCTGCAAACCATCTTTATCAATTAACTCAATTTAAATGCCAGATGCTGCTTTTCCTTCTGTAAAGGTATTGATCTAAATGTCAGTCCAGAAAACATTATTAGTACAACCTTACACAGAAGTAAGACTGCTTTCAATTAGCCTTACTTCTAGGTAAATGTGCATAGGACTGCAGGCTGAGAGCCCGTTAAATAAATTTCAACCTACAGTTTAAGTATTGTTACACATACTTAATTAGTTTTCCATTGTTCATCCCTTCACTAACCTATAAACCTGTTGTCTCTTCTCTGAAAAATTAGGAAAAGGAGAAGCAGGTAATAAACTTCCCAGCCATTTTCTAGATTCATTCAAACTATCATATACTAAAGTTCAGAATAAAACATGCATGCTTGTATTCATAATTCTAAAGCAACACAGAAATGAGGAAGGTGAGAGTTTATTTATGTGTAACCTGCCTTTATTATTTTTATAAATAACTCAGGATGGCAAACGTATCTATTACTCCTTCCTCCTCCTATTTTCCCCACAGTAACAACCCTGTGAGGTGGAATGGATTGAGAGAGAGTGACTGGCCCAAAGTCACCCAGCTATCCTCCATGTCTAAGCAGGATAGAATTCACAGTCCCCTGATTTCTAGCCAAGTACCTTAACCAATATACGTGTAGCGTTACCCCCTCAAGGGCCGCTAAAGCCTAGGCCCTGCTAGCCCTCCCCCTTCAGTCTCGCTCACAGCTGCACTCTCAAACATTGGCAACAATGTCCTTTTAGCGGGAGCTCACATGAAGTGGAGAGATGACAGGTTCTCGTCGTCAAGGGATTCACAGGAACAAAGATGACCCTCCCCAACCACAACAGTCAGTGCATGACAGTACTTAGCAGCCCCAGGCAGTTGTGGGAATAGTAGTCAATAGTTTATAGACATTTGGGATGCAAAAGGGGTGGGGAAATCCTCCGGCTCCAGGTAGCAACAGTGAGCGCGAACAAGGGCGGTCAACACTCCTCAGCCACAGCTCGCTCCACAGAGGCAGCTCTCCACAGCGTCCACACTCACACCGGTGATAGTAAGCAAAGTTTGGATGGCCACTGGTCTCTGAAACCACAGTGACCAGCATCCCCTTTCATTCTGTCAATGCTCATAGTCCCAGGTCTCTCTATGGCAATTCCCCTCCCCCCCTTTCCTTTATTGTTAAAATCTGAATCTAACACTCCAGCAAACTTTCTCTCTGCCCACACTCTCTCTTCCCTCCGCTTAGGATATTTCCCCCTTGCAAAACAAGCAATAAAACTCCGCTTTTTCACTCTCTCTTTCCTTCCCTCTCCTTTAAAAAGAGAGAATCAGCTAAAACCCTTGGAGCCTCCACCTCCTTCCTTCCGGCCAGGCTCCCGCAAAGCCTCTCAGCCAGCTCCATTACATACCAAACTGGCTTCACATAGTTGCATATAATTGCTATAGGATGCAGCACAGTTGTTGACATTTAGTTGGTATAGATCAGGGGTGTCAAACTGTTGGCCTGTGGGCCAGATGCGTCACAACAAAACCACGCCCACCCCATTGCCGGCAATGGGGAAAAAGCTCTGATATGTCACACAACGTCACACAACGTTGCGAGTTTGACATGTCTGGTGTAGATCATCTAGTGATGAGCAACTCTCAAGAATGCCATATACTGTATTCTGCCTTCAATTCCATGGAAGAAAGTTGGGATAGAAATATATCAAAGCAAAAGTTTCTTCACATCATGGAACAGAAAACTGACCATCAGGGAAATTTTTAAAAGATAGGATAATTAAAAGGCTGTTTATTATTCATTCCCCAGTTAAAGAATCAGGACTCAAAACCATTGAAGCTTTTAATTAAAATTGGAAGAGAGCTTTGATGCAGGATTTCCCATGAACTAGGGCAAACAATCTAGCAGAATTTTAGCCATGAAAAATATGAACACAGTCATTGGTGTTATATAAGATCTGTGGTTTAATTTCACTTCAATTGATTATATACCAAACAATGTCTTAGTGCTGCTTAATTGTGTTAGGAATAGAGAGGTTTTGTCACCGGTATTTCTTTATAATAAATTGACCATATTGTCAGTTTGTTCTGTCAAGAGGCAGTAGGGTTTCGAAATCGGCTGAACATCATTCAAGAACATCATGTAACATCTTAACAGCTAAGTTAATGGCTGAGGGCAAACATCATTTATCTGAAGCCAGACTTCTTAAAAAAAATTGCCCAGGGTGTTTCAAAGAAGAGTCTGAGTAGAGTCATTTTCTGATGTCAAGCTTCTCTGCTTATTTGGGAAATAAAAAAGACCAAGCCATTACTTATTCAACTCTTTTATCTGGTAATCCACTAGACTGCCCATTACCAACCAAATTATCCAAAGTTGGTCTAGGCTATATAATTTATGGTTTTCACCCTTTCCGACCACCCACATTCTCTCTTTGCTCTTTTAGAGCAAAAGGTCTTCAAAATATGCCAGATTTATGAAAAAAAACAAATTAGCTATGGAAAATACAGAAATATGGACAGATGAAGAATGCAAGGAAATTTAGACAGGATGATTTTTCTCTCAATAAAAAATATTCAGGTGCACCAACCTTATTTAGGAAGTAAAGAAACATTATCCCTTGCTGCATCTGCCATCACTGACTAGATCTGCTTGCTCTACAAATATCAACACAGGGAAATAAAGTCTTGGTTTCTTATTAACCACAAAACCTGTATTTTTTGGTATGCCTTGCAAGAGAGAAATGATTTTTTAAGAAGAGACTGGACAACCATTTGTCTGAAATGGCATAGTGCTTCCTGCCCGAGCAAGTGGTTGGATTAGAAGACCTCCAAGGTCCCTTCCAACTCTATTATTATTAATAATAATAATAATATTATCTCAGATCCTAAATGCATTTACCTCTTGGAATGTAGCGACAATGGGGTAGCTCTTAGCCAACCTTGCCAATGTCTCAAAGTACCTAAGGAGGGTCACACCTTATTAATACCTAGTAAGAAACTATCAAGAAATGTCACGAAGGTCATGTGGTCACTAGATGTTGAACAAAACTTGGGAAGAGACTTACCTTGTACCCTTTTTTAGAAGACTCACTCATAAGGCTTAAATATCTGCAAGATATGAAGTTGCTGACGTTGACCAATTGATTTACTGAGTGAGTGAGTGATTATGGATCATCAATACATTGTCAACTATTAGCAACACATAAATAGATTATCTTAATGACAATTTGTTCCTGACCTGATCCTTCAGGTCTTCCAATGGTGCACTCATCCCCAGTGTAACTGAGTCCATCCATCTTATTGCTGGTTATCCTCTTCTTCTGCTTTATTTCAATCTTTCCCAGACTTACAGTCTTTTCCAGAGACTTAGATCTTCACATAATGTGCACAGAGTAGGATAATTTGAGTTTGATCATTCATGCCTTAAGTGAGAACTCTGGGTTGATTTGTTTAAACAATTCTGTATCACTGCTTAATTGTATTGGGAATAGGGAAGGTTTTTTTTTCCAATGGCACCTCCTTCTAATAAATTTTTCTATCTTGCAATGAGTATTATTCAACATTTCTACTAATTACCTGGATGATGGAATTTATGGTATATTTATCAAATTTGTAAATAACACAAAACTGTGAGGTCTGGCCAAGACCCAGAAGGACAGATTGCAGTCTAATCTAGACAGGTTGGAAGACTGGTTGAGAAGAACAAGTTGTCCTTTAATAAAAAGAAATGTAAGATATTCGATTTAGAGATTAAAAAAAAGTCCGACACATATATAAGATCTTCATGGTTCAAAGGCATTAAATCTGAGAAAGCTGTGGCCATTGACAAGATCAGCATCAGTTAGTGTGAGTCAGTTGATAGAAGAGTTTGTGCAGTTCATGTGCTACATTAGAAGGAACACTGTATCTTTAACACATGAAGATACCATTCCTCTCTACTTGGATCTGGTAAGAACACATCTGCAGTACAGTATATGATACTGGACACCACATTCCATTTTATTGAAAGTTTTAAAAATAACAACATATGATACCAACCAAAGTTGAAAGAAAGAGAGAAAATGAAAAAAGGAATATAAAGTGCATAGAAAGAAAGAAAAGAAAGAAAGGGATTAAAGAAAAGAGAAATAGTTAAAGAAGTGACTTCTCATCTTCATCACAAGTACGGGTAAAACTGATATTTCTTCCTCCCTCATAAGGTTGCATGTATATATTCTTCCTCCCATAACCCATCCCTTATCCATTTGCAAATCCATAAATCATTGCTGTTTCAGTTGTCAGCAAAAAGGCCATAAGGAGGTTCCAGAACTTTTTCAAATTATATCTTGTTTTAATTCTAGTCAAACAAATTGGCTTTAAATTCTTTTCTTTTGCTTCTAAACATCTTTAGTTTTTGATCCATTCAAATGCTGCCATAGGTTTTGATGTTCCTTCCTTTCTTTCTCTCATCTCCAAAGTTTCTTCAAGGCTTTAGCAACACTTTTGCAAATTCCACCAAGAAGCTTTATTCAGGTGACTTTCCCTTTCATTATTTGCTTCTGGGGAAAAAATGGTGGACTAAAGACGGTTCCACAAAAAGCAGAAATGATAAGTGTGATGGAACAAAAAACCAGACATGAAGAGGACTTAAAATCATCCACAAATGCTTCAGATAGATAATTCTTGTGAGGAAATTGCAAGACAGTCAGGTCCAGTTCTGAAACACAAGGAAATGGCCATCTTGCTCAAACAGCGAATGGCTTTGAAAGAACACTAAGTTTGTAGTGTATTGTTCTTTTATAATAACCTTATTAACCCCTCTTCTGCTATTAGGAACCTTTGAATCAACAAGTTTTATGCTACTGGGTGAAATCATGATGACAGCACTATGATGCAATCCAAGCTCCACTCATTTGTATGTGTCATGATTCAGACCTTGGAACATACCATCATGATCACCCTCTTGATTTTTATGACTGACACAGCATCCCACAGTCATGTGATCAAAATTCACTCACTTAGCAACCAGCATGTATATTATGATGGTTACATTGTCATGTGGTCATGTGGTTGCCATTTGTGATTTTCCCAGCTGACTTCTGACAAGCTGGGGAACAATCAATGGTGGAACCTGGAGTTATTTAGCAATTGTGTGATTCACTTAAGAACTGCAGTGATTCACAATACTAACAAAGAGGAAAAATAACAGCCCTCAAAAGAAACCAGCATGTCTGCATAAAGAACTTTCTGATCAATTGAAAAATAAAAAGGACAAGTATAGAAAGTGGAAAGAGGGACACATAACTAAGCCAGAATATCAGCAAATAGCCCGAGCCTGCAAAGATAAAGTGAGGAAAGCTAAGGCTCAAAATGAACTAAGGCTTGCAACCAAAGTCAAAAATAACAAAAAAAGCTTCTTTCAACATGTAAAAAACAAGAAAAAAGTGAAGGAAACAATTGGTCCATTAGTGGGTGAAAGTGGCAAAAAGGTGACAAGCAACAGAGAGAAAGCAGAACTATTTAACTCATTTTTTGCATCTGTCTTTACACAAAGGGAAAAAACAGACCAACCTATCAAAAATAGTGCCATAAAAAACAAAATAGAAATACAAGTTAAGATAGGCAAGAAAATGGTAAGTGAACACCTGTCCAGCCTAGACGAGTTCAAATCACCAGGGCCAGATGGATTACACCCCAAGGTTCTTAAGGAACTGGCAGATGTGATCTCAGAACCACTGAACTATATTTTTCAAAGATCCTGGAGCACTGGGGAACTACCAGAGGACTGGAAAAGGGCTGATGTAGTTCCCATCTTCAAAAAAGGGGGAAAAAAGGACCGAGGAAATTACAGACCTATCAGCCTGACCTCAATACCTGGGAAGATTCTGGAAAAGATAATCAAATAACGAATCAGTGAACACCTAGAGGCAAACAAAGTCATTACTAAAAGCCAACATGGGTTTGTCAAAAACAGATCATGCCAGACAAACCTTATTGCATTCTTTGACTAAGTGACAAAATTAGTGGAACAGAGGAATGCTGTGGATATAATTTACTTGGACTTCAGTAAGGCATTTGACGAAGTAGGCCACAACCTACTACTTGATAAGATAGAAAAATGCGGGTTAGACAGCATCACCGTAGCTGATGGATCTGTAGCTGGCTGACCGGCCGTACTCAAATGGATCCGTAGTTGGCTGACCGGCCGTACTCAGCATGTGGTCCTCAATAGAACTGCATCTACACGGAGGGAAGTGTTTAGTGGGGTGCCCCGGGGCTCTGTTCTAGGCCCAGTGCCCTTCAACATCTTCATCAACGATCTGGATGAGGGGATAGATGGGGAACTCATCAAATTTGCAGACGACACCAAGCTGGCAGGAATAGCCAACACTCCAGAAGACAGGCTTACGATATAGGAGGATCTGGACATTTCTAACAAAATGAAATTCAGTGGTGAAAAAAGTAAGGTTCTACATTTAGGCAAGAAAAATCAAATGTACAGGTATAATATAGGGGGTACCTTGCTCAATAGTAGTAACTGTGAGAGGGATCTCGGAGTCCTAGTCGACAATCACTTAAATATGAGCCAGCAATGTGCTGCAGCTGCCAAAAAGGCCAACACAGTGCTAGGCTGCATTAACAGAGGGATAGAATCAAGATCACGTGAAGTATTAATACCACTCTACAATGCCTTGGTAAGGCCACACTTGGAATACTGCATCCAGTTTTGGTCACCACGATGTAAAAAAGATGTTGAGACTCTAGAAGGAGTACAGAGAAGAGCAACAAAGATGATTAGGGGACTGGAGGCTAAAACATATAAGGAACGGTTGCTGGAATTGGGTATGTCTAGTTTGACGAAGAGAAGGACGAGGGGGGACATGATAGCAGTGTTCCAATATCTCAGGGGCTGCCACAAAGAAGAGGGAGTCAAGCTATTTTCCAAAGCACCTGAAGGTAGGACAAGAAGCAACGAGTGGAAACTAACCAAAGAGAGAAACAACCTAGAACTAAGGAGAAACTTCCTGACAGTTAGAACAATTAACCAGTGGAACAACCTGCCTCCAGAAGCGGTGAATGCGCCAACACTGGAAGTTTTTAAGAAGAAACTGGACAGCCATTTATCTGAAATGGTATAGGGTTTCCTGCCTGAGCAGGGGGTTGGACTAGGTGACCTCCAAGGTCCCTTCCAACTTTATCATCATCATCATCATCATCATCATCATTATTATTATTATTATTATTAGTATTATTTAACAACCAGGGCAAAAATGATTGCAAAATAGGCACAACTCATCGCCTTGCTTAGCAAAGGAAATTCTGGTGTGATCATAAATTAAGGACAATCTGTACATCCAATCAAGAAGTGGTCCATGAATAGATAGGTGTCCCAAAGGTGCTTTTTCAAGAGGCAACTGGACTTTCTTGTTTTTCTTTGAAGATGTTTTGCTTCCCATCCAAGAAGTTTCTTCAGTTCTGACTGGATGGTGAGGAATGGAAGGATTTATATTCCTTGCAGACAGCTGGTCATTTGCATTCTTTTAGAGAGTTGTTGAAGCCACTTGGAGGTTTATCTGTGTTCTCAAGGTCACCAGTTGAGTGGCCTCAATGATTCTCTAAAACAGTGGTTCTCAACCTATGGGTCGGGACCCCATTTGGGGTCGAACGACCATTTCACGGGGGTCGCCAAACAACACAGTCTGCCATTTTTTCCCCCTTTTCCTTGGCTGTGCTACTCCCTTTTATTCTATTGGCTTTTGAAAGCCAATAGAATAGATTCTCTTGAATAGAGTCTAATTCTATTGGCTTTCAAAAGCCAATAGGAATTGTCCAGGCTGTCTCTGCCCTGCTGAGCCCGCCAAAAGTCCCATTCTGCAAACGGTGCTGCACCAGTTGAGTAGTCCTCGACTTACGACCGATTGAGTAGTCCTCGACTTACGACCGGTTGGGGGTCGCGGCATTAAAAAGGTTGAGAACCACTGCTCTAAAAGAATGCAAATGACCAACTGTCTGCAAGGAATATAAATCCTTCCACTCCGCACCATCCTGTCAGAGCTGAAGAAGCTTCTTGGATGAGAACTGAAACATCTTCAAAGAAAAACAAGAAAGTCCAGTTGCCTCTTGAAAAAAAAACACCTTTGGGACAACCATGACCTGGAAGACTGAGAATCTCCATAGACATGAATAGATAGGTTCTTCAAATCAGTGACTCTCTGATTGCCTGCAAGCATTTCTGTGAGCAGCTTAGAATCTGGTTGCAGGGAGCCACAGAAATCCTTTCTGGAAAATGCCTCAGACTTGGTAGTTTCTTCCCCCTTTAAGAGTGTGCAAGTCTTGCTGTTCCTGACAGCTTCAAGCATTGTTTTGAAGAGGTAACGAAAATAGACAGATTCTCGGCGTGTAGCAGACCATCTGCCTTCCCGGCTTGCATTCGCTGCTCTGAAAACCTCTCAACATTCTAGCAGTAGTTTAGTTTGATTTAGTTCCAGAGGGTAGGAATGAGAGAAAAGCCCTGTTTTGGTCACATGCTTTGATGACCCCCAACCAGTTTCCAGTTTTCCAAATATTGAAGCACTTGCAGTCTTGTCAGCTAATCTAATGGAGACCAAGAAAGAGATGGTGGCAGGGGAGAATAAATTCTTCTTGGATTCTTGTAGTGCAAGAAAATATGGTTTCTCTCTGTTGTCCCCGCGTTGATTTTTTTTTTTTAAAGCAGCACTTCCCTGCATGGTTCAACTCTTGCTGATATTTCAAATCTTGCTTGACAGATTTGAATTAGCAGCCAGATTCACTCCCGGCTAAAATGGGGGGGGGCTTGTTAAGGAGGGCCTGGAGGGACAACAGAGTGAATTTTGTAGTCTTTTTTTTTTTTTTATTGAAAGTTTTATAAATTTTACAAAAAGACAAAAACAATACAAAACAAAAAACAACATATACAAAAAAAATAAAAAACTAAACATTACATATATAAAAAAAAAAAACCCCATCCCCCACCCCTCACAAACACCCTCCCTTCCCCCCCCCCTGAGCTTCCCAGAGCAGAATATAGGCTTAGTTAAAAATTAACAAATAAAGATAAAAATTAAATTAAAAAATTTATATTTATATATATATAAAAAATATCTATATATAACATTCTCTATATATAAAAATAAAACTTATGAAAAAACTATGTGATATTTTTTTATACCCAGTCTAAATTGTATAAATTTTATCCATTTGTCCCAAACGGCAAGAAACTTCTCTTGCGTTTGTTGCTTTAAGAAAGCCGAAATCTTTGCCATTTCCGCCAAATAGGACACTTTAAGAAACCATTCCTGCAGTGTAGGCAAAGATTCCTTCTTCCAGTATTGTCCAACTAACAGCCTCGCGGCTGTAATCAAATTTAACATCAATACAACCTCCTTTGTATCACAATCTGTAACAATGCCCAACAAAAATAATTGCGGAGTAAATTTTACCCTCCTTCTAAAAATTCTCTGGATATTCCACCATATTTTGATCCAAAATGCTTTTATCTCTCTGCATGACCACCAAATATGATAATAGGAAGCATCCGTATAACCACATCTCCAACATTTGGGTTGTACGTCAGGGTACATAAGAGACATTTTTTGTGGATCAAGGTGCCATCTATAAAACATTTTATAAAAATTCTCCCTAAGGTTCTGTGCTTGTGTAAATTTGACATTTCTCACCCAAATGGTTTCCCAGATGTCCAATGAGACTGGGACACCAAAATTCTGCGCCCATCTAATCATGCAGTCTTTAATTAATTCCGTTTCTGAGTCCATTTCAACTAATACCCCGTAGATTCTCTTGATGTGGGTTTGTCTTTGATCCTTAACTTGCTTAATAAGATTTCCATCTTCTCTAAGAAAACCCAATTTACAATCCACCTTCCATTTATCTACTAGTTGCCTATATTGGAACCAAGAATAAGTAATATTTTCTTGCGCTAAATCTTCCCGTAATCTTAACTGCCAGTTTTGCCCATCCCATCTAAGTAGCTGACTATAAGACACCATATCCATTTTTACACCTCTTTTTATTCCTTCTATCGCATGCCAAGGTATGGCCCATAATGGAACTTTAAAATCACTTTTATAATATTTTCTCCAAGTCCTAAGTAAAGAGATTCTTAAAATATGAGATTTAAAGACCCAATCCATTTTTTTATTAAATATTAAATAGGCATGCCACCCATAAAGTAAATCCCATCCCTCTAAATGAAGTATCTCAGGATTTGTCAAATTTACCCAATCACTAATTAGTGTTAAAACCACCGCATCGTAATATAATTTCAAATTTGGTACCTTGAGTCCACCCCTCTCACGGAAGTCTTGCATAATTTTAAACTTAACCCTTGGCTTTTTCCCTGCCCAAATAAATTTATTAAGACCCTTCTGCCACTCACTTAAGTTAATCTCATTTTTCAAAATCGGTAACATTTGAAACAAAAAAAGAAACTTGGGTAGAATATTCATTTTTATCACTGCAATTCTTCCCATGAGGGATAATTGCAACTTCTCCCAATTCTTCAAGTCCTTCTGTACCCTGACCCACAACCTTTCATAGTTATTTTTAAATAATTTTACATTAGAAACAGACAACATCACCCCCAAATATTTTACCTTATTAACAATCTCAAAACCCGTCAAGTTAGCCAAAATCTGCTTCTCCTGACTAGACATATTTTTAGGTAAGATTTTAGTCTTATTTACATTAATCTTGAAACCCGAAACCAAACCATAATGATGAATCAACTGTAATAAGTTTACTGCAGAATAATCAGGTTGCGACAAAGTAACAACCAAGTCATCCGCAAAAGCTCTCAACTTATATTCTTTTTTGTTAACTTCTATTCCTTTAATTTCCTGAGACTCTCGAATTTTGATCAATAATATTTCCAATGTTAAAACAAACAACAATGGCGATAAAGGACACCCCTGTCTAGTACCTTTCTCTATTGTAAAAACCTCCGACAAACCTCCATTAACAATAAGTTGTGCCGTTTGTTTTTGATATATTACCGTAAGGGCTTGTAATATCTTTTCGCCAAAATTCATTTCTTCCATTACTCTTAGCATAAAATGCCAATTCAATTGATCAAATGCTTTTTCAGCATCTAAAAATATGAGCCCTGCAGGAACTTGGTTGTTCTTGTCTAAATATTCTAATAGATTAATAATTTGTCTAACATTATTTTTTTTTTTTTTTTTTTTTTATTAAAAGTTTTATAAATTTTACAAAAAAAACAAAAACAATACAGAACAAAAAACAACATATACAAAAGAAAAAAAAATTAAACAATACATATAAAAAAAACCCCCCACCCCACACCCCTCCCAAAAACCCTCCCTTCCCCCCCCCTGAGCTTCCCAGAGCAGAATATAGGCTTTAGATATCTATAATATATATAAAAATAAAACTTATGAAAAAGCTATATAATATTTTTGTATACCCAATCTAAATTGTATAAATTTTATCCATTTGTCCCAGATAGCAAAAAACTTCTCTTGCGTTTGTTGCTTTAAGAAAGCCGAAATCTTTGCCATTTCCGCCAGATAAGCTACTTAAAAAACCATTCCTGCAATGTAGGCAAAGATTCCTTCTTCCAATATTGTCCAACTAACAGCCTCGCGGCTGTAATCAAGTTTAACATCAATACAACCTCCTTTGTATCACAATCTGTAACAATACCTAACAAAAATAATTGCGGAGTAAATTTTACCCTCCTTCTAAAAATTCTCTGGATATTCCACAATATTTTGATCCAAAATGCTTTTATCTCTCTACATGACCACCAAATATGATAATAGGAAGCCTCCTTATAACCACATCTCCAACATTTAGGTTGCACGTCAGGGTACATGTAAGACATTTTTTGTGGATCAAGGTGCCATCTATAAAACATTTTATAAAAATTCTCCCTTAGATTCTGTGCTTGAGTAAATTTGACATTTCTCACCCAAATAGTTTCCCAGGTGTCCAATGAAACTGGCTCACCAAAGTTCTGCGCCCATCTAATCATACAATCTTTAATTAGTTCCGTTTCTGAGTCCAATTCAACTAAAACCCATAAATTCTCTTAATGTGGGTTTGTCTTTGATCCTCAGTTGCTTAATAAGATTTTCATCTTCTCTAAGAAAACCCACCTTACAATCCATCTTCCATCTATCTAGTAGTTGCCTATATTGGAACCAAGAATAAGTAAAATTTTCTTGTGCTAATTCTTCCCGTGATTTTATTGCCAGTTTTGTCCATCCCATTTAAGTAACTGTCTGTAAGACACCATATCCATTTTAACCCCTCTTTTTATTCCTTCTATCGCATGCCAAGGTATAGCCCATAATGGTACTTTAAAATCACTTTTATAATATTTTCTCCAAATCCTAAGTAAAGAAATTCTTAAAATATGAGATTTAAAAGCCCAATCTATTTTTTTATTAAATATTAAATAGGCATGCCACCCATAAAGTAAATCCCATCCCTCTAGATAAAGTATCTCAGAATTTGTCAAATTTACCCAGTCACTAATTAATGTTAAAACCACCGCATCATAATATAATTTCAAATTTGGTACCTTGAGTCCACCCCTCTCACGGAAGTCTTGCATAATTTTGAACTTAACCCTTGGTTTTTTCCCTGCCCAAATAAATTTATTGAGACCCTTCTGCCACTCATTTAAATTAATCTCATTTTTCAAAATTGGTAACATTTGAAACAAAAAAAGAAACTTGGGTAAATATTCATTTTTATCACTGCAATTCTTCCCATGAGGGATAATTGCAGCTTTTCCCAATTCTTCAAGTCTTTCTGTACCCCGACCCACAACCTTTCATAATTATTTTTAAATAGTTTTGCATTAGAAACAGACAGCATCACCCCCAAATATTTTACCTTATTAACAATCTCAAAACCCGTCGAGTTAACCAAAATCTGCTTCTCCTGACTCGACAAATTTTTAGGTAAAATTTTAGTCTTATTTACATTAATCTTAAAACCCGAGACCAAACCATAATGGTGAATCAACTGTAATAAGTTTACTACAGAATAATCAGGTTGCGACAAAGTAACAACCAAGTCATCCGCAAAAGCTCTCAACTTATATTCTTTTTTATTAACATATATTCCTTTAATTTCCTGAGACTCTCGAATTTTAATCAATAATATTTCCAATGTTAAAACAAACAACAATGGCGATAAAGGACACCCCTGTCTAGTACCTTTCTCTATTGTGAAAACCTCCGACAAACCTCCATTAACAATAAGTTGTGCTGTTTGTTTTTGATATATTACCTTAAGGGCTTGTAATATGTTTTCACCAAAATTCATTTCTTCCATTACTCTTAGCATAAAATGCCAATTCAGTTGGTCAAATGCTTTTTCAGCATCTAAAAATATGAGCCCTGCAGGAACTTGGTTGTTCTTATCTAAGTATTCTAATAAATTAATAATTTGTCTAACATTGTTTTTCATATACCTTCCTGTTATAAACCCTGATTGATCTTTATGCACAAGATGATGCACCACCCTCATAAGCCTATTTACCAAAATTTTACAAATATCTTATAATCCACGTTTAAAAGAGATATAGGCCTATAGTTTTTTGGTAAAGTAAGATCTTGATCCTCCTTTGGAATCAATGATATAAAAGCACTACGCCATGAAGGAGGAATCTCTAAACCCTGTAAGATACCATTAAAAAGATCATTTAATGGTTGAATCATCTCCTCCATTAAAGCTTTATAATAAACAGCTGTTAACCCATCCGTACCCGGTGCTTTCCCTAATTTCAATTGTTGAATTGCTGAGGCGATTTCCTCCTTAGTAATTAAACCATTAATTTCATATTTCTGATCCTCAGTCAGTTTAGGAAAACTTGCCTCAGCTAAATATTTATTTATATCTAACAGTTGTACATTAGTAGATTTGTATAGGTTTTGATAATAATCCAAAAAAGATTTTTTAATTAATTCCTTCTGAGAAACTAGTTTACCCTTATAATTTATTTTCTCTATTATTCTCTGTCTCTGTTTCTTTCTTAATTGATAAGCCAACCATCTCCCCGGCTTATTAGCATTACAAAATGTATTTTGTTTCATAAATAATAAATTGGTTGCAGCTTGATCTGCTATCAACATATTAAATTGTGACCTTAATAACTTTACAGATTCTTTAGTACTTTCATCAGAAGGATTTAGAATCAAAGCCCTTTCTTTTGATTTAATTTCATCTTCAAGTTCTCTACGTTTCTGAATCTGATTTCGCTTATAAAAATTATTCATTTTTATCAAAACACCGCGCATAAATGCTTTACCTGCATCCCATACCATTGACATTGAAGTCCCCTTATACATATTCAAAGCAAAATAGTCCTTTAAACACTCCTTTAGTTTTTGAACATTCTTCTCTTGTCTAAACAAATTTTCATTAACTCTCCAGGATCTTCTTTCCTCTTTCTCTTGAATCAACTCCATCCAAACTGGACTATGATCCGTCAGTGATCTAGGAAAAATCTTTACATTCTTTACTTTATTATACAAATCCGTGGTAATCAAGAAAAAGTCAATTCTTGAAAAAGATTGGTGTCTGTCAGAAAAAAAAGTAAAGTCTCTCTCCTCTTGATTACATTCCCGCCAATAGTCCCTTAATTCCCAGTCTTCTTTCATATCAAAAAAGGCTTTAGGTAGCCTTGCTTGTTTAAGAAAAGGAGAGGAACCTTTCTTATCCCTTTGTGTATCTAAGACACCATTCCAATCACCCATTAATACCACTGATCTATAATCAAGCAAAGTTATTTTTTGATGTAACTGTTTATAAAATTGTTCCTGTTGTTGATTTGGAGCATAAAGTCCAACTATAAGTACTTTCTTACCATAAATACCAAGTTCAATCATCACATATCTCCCCTGGGGATCTGATTCTACCAGACAAGCTGGCAGGTTTTGTTTGACATATATAACAACTCCCCCTTTCTTCCCAGGTGCAGGAGATATAAAATGAGATCCCAAACGAGCATTAACTAAATATTTCTGATCTTTAAGTAGAATATGAGTTTCCTGTAAACAAATAACATCATTGGTATGTTGCTTCAAATAATAAAAGATTTTTTTCCGTTTCTGAGGAGAATTCAATCCATTAACATTCCAGGTCAAAAACTTTGCCATCTCCCTTGGCACGCAGCCTGGAGAAGACACCATCAAACTCTGACAGAGCTGCGTGTGTTGCATAACTCTTGGGTCTTGCTCCTCCCACCGGCGGTGATGCACTTCCAGGAGAATTCTCTTTGGGCTCTTTTTTACGTTGCTCTTTCTCTTTACGCTTATAAGCTGCACGAGTCATCCTCTGCTCTTTAGCCTCCGTTTGGCGTTGCTTTGCCACTTCTATCATCCCTGCGGAAACCAAATCTAGTGCCTCAGATTGCTGCTCAGGTTCCTTAGCACTCAAAGATTTCCGACCAGATGAAGTTGAGCCTGCACTCAGGACCGAAGTATAAAATCTCTAGCTTTGTCAACTGTGTTCAATCTGTAACGTGTCCCAGCATGGCTCAAAACGATACCCATCGGAATTTCCCATCTGAATGGCATCGATCTAGCTTTAAGCTCATTGGTTAAAAAAGCAAAATCTTTCCTACTTCTTAAAATTTTAGATGGGATTTCCTTTAGAATGATGACATCTTGGGCGGCAATCTGAAATCTTTTGTTGTAAAAAGCTTGTATAATCTCATTCCGCAGGGACTTCTTTGTAAAGTAAATCACCACATCTCTGGGCAAATTCTTCTGCTTAGCAATCCAGGAGTTGAGTCTATAAATTTTTTCTACTTCTCTCTGTAATTCTCCTTTATCCATATCCAAAGCCAGCGCCAGATCACTAAGAACCACCTCCATCAAATCTTGATTCATATCTTCCTTGAGGCCTCTAATCCTCAGAGCATACTCCATCTGTCTGTACTGAAACATCAAAATATCTTCTTGTGAGGAGTCCACCTTCCTTTCCACGTCTTGAATTTTGTCATCTAAAGAGTCAACTTTGTCTTCCACTTCCTCAAGCCTTGCATCGAGCTTAACCACCACAGTAGCCAAACCTGAAACAGCTGCCAGTATATCTTGTCGTAATTCATTATTATTTTCTTGCAATTTAGACTTTATCCCCGTTATCTCTTCTTTGAGATCAGATTTAATTTCTGATTTAATCTGTGAAACAAATTGAGTCATTTCCTCTCTCATTTGAACTACAATCTCTCCCATTATGCCTCTAACCTCTTGTGCTGAAAGTCCAGGTAGAGGAGGGGAGGGTGGTGGCTGAGCCGGTGGTACATGTTTAGATTGTTGTTGTAGCTGTGCAGTGGAAGTTATAGGAGAAGAAATAACCTTGGGTATTGAGGAAGGCTGCTGCCTCTTTGAAGCCATTTTAAAAAGCACAATTGTCACTTCCCTTTCCCCTCCAGCCAAAAAGGGAGGAGGAAAAAAAGAAAAAAAGAATTTTTAAAAAGAGACAAACTATAATCATTAAAAGTCCAGAATAAATCCCAAGAATAAGTAATAAAAGAGCAAACAATTCAAAAAAAAAATTCTAAGCCAAAAGCAAAAGCAAAAGCAAAAAACAATCCTTAAAAAGGGAAAGTAAAACAAAAGAGAAAGGAAAAAAAAACTCCGACACTTTCAAAACGCCATCTTAAGTCCTTTCACTAGTATAACAAAGAAAAGGAGGAAAAATAGTAAAAATCAAAAGATAAAAAAATAAACACCTAAAATATAAGAAAAAGTCCTTTAAACTGCTCCGTCCGTTTAAAAATTACTCACCAAAATGCTGTAAACACGGAGATAGAAGCGGCGGTTTCTTTTGCTTCCTAGGAAGCAAAAACAGCTGGGAGGCGGAGATCAGCAAGAGCTCCGAGGGAACACTCCTTTCACCCCCTCTAGAAATAAATCCAGAGGGGGTTCAGGGGTTCTACCTCTATTCCTGCGTTCTCTGTCCCTTCCCTTTGCCCAGGAAGGGAATTCCGAGCCGCGGGCCAGCTGATGCACGCTGTGCTCCGCGGCTCTGACACTTCCCCAGCTGGACGGCTAAAAGATAGCCGCCATCGCCGTCGCCTCGTACCGGAAGCTCCTTTTGTAGTCTTGAATGTTGCTCTTCCCTGTTTCTTCTTTAACTGGAATTTAGCGCAGGACTTAACTTCTCCATTTATTCCAAACAGCAACTTCCATTTCATTCCCCCCCAGGGTGCATACCAGTCTTATTTTTAAAAAAAAACCACCATAAAATGGTAATAAAAGTATTTAATAAAAGTATTGTTCACAAGGCAAACATGGCAATCAACTTCAAATGTGTAACATTAACCCTGTTTTCTAGTTGCTGATTTCTGAGTGATCCTTTATGTTTTAAAGGAGTAAGCACCTATAATTTTTCTCCTAAAGCCAGCCTAAGCTTCATTACAGAGGACATTCTTCCCTTCTGAAAATGTGTAATGTGTTTTTGATGATATCTCAAGAAGAGCCTATTCTGAAGATTTTAGCACTTGGCCAGTTCAGATTGCCTCAAACCAATGCCAAGTCTGGCATTACTGAATCCTCTGTGAAAGTCTATGAATTCCTAATGATGGTAAATAAGAGTTGCAAGGAAAAATCAAAAGCATACAGATAGTCCTTGATTTATGACCATTTTTGTAACAAGTGTTCAAAGTTACAATGGCGCTGGAAGAAAAGTGATTTATAACAGATCTTTGCACTTATGACAGTCACAGCATCCCTTAGTCAAGTAATCAGGATTTAGGCATTTGGCAACTAGCATGTATTTATGACAGTTGCAGTATCTTGGATTCATGTGCTAATCATTTGTGACCTTACCAGAGGTTTTTGCCCACAAGCAAGGGAAAGGCCAGGTTTTACTTAACGACCACAGCAAAAAAAAAAAAAAGGTTGTAAAATCAAATGTGACTCCCTTAACAACAATAGCACTTAGGGATGGAAGTTCTGATCCCAATTGTTATTGTAAGTCAAGGACTATTCTGTAATGGGACTGCTACTGTCTTAGGATATACAGGTAATCCTTGACTTATGACCACAACTGGCCCAAAACTTCTTTTGCTACGCAGGACAGTTGTTAAGTGAGTTTTGCCCCATTGTATGACTTTTCTTGCCACTATTGTTAAATGAATCACTGCAGTTCTTAAGCTAGTAAGGTGGTTGTTAAGTGAATCTAGCTTCCCCATCATTGCTCTTCTCTGCACTCTTTCTAGAGTCTCAACATCTTTTTTTTAATCAAAACTGGGTGCAATATTGCAAGGGTGACCTTATCCAAAGCAATATAAAGCAGTACTAACACTTCATGTGACCTTGATACTATCCTTCTGTTGATGCAACCTAAAATTGTGTTGGCTTCTTGGCAGCTGCAGCACACTGCTTGCTCACGCTTAAGTGGTTGTGCACTAGGACACCTAGATTCCTTTCACAGTTACTGTTGTTGAGCCACATTCTATACCTGTGCATTTGGTTTTTCTTGCCTAAGTGTAAAATCTTACTTTTCTCACTACTGCATTGCATTTTGTTGGACAGGGCCCAGTGTTCAAGTCAGTGAAGATCCTTCTGGATCTGCAGCCTATCTTCTAAAGCAGGGGTCCTCAATCTTGGCAACTTTAAGGCTTGTGGATTTCAACTCCTAGAATTCTGGGAGTTGAAGTCCACAAGTCTTAAAGTTGCCAAGGTTGAGAACCCTTGTTCTAAAGTGTTGCCTATCCCTCCTCCCCCCTCCCCCGCCAGCTTGGTGTTGTCTGCAAATTTGATGACTTCCACCTCGTCTAAATCATTTATGAAGATGTTAAAGAATCCTGGGCCTAAGACAGAACCTTGGGCATCTATCAAAAGAGATTATTGGGAGCCACATCGTTGTCCAAATCCATTCATCAATGATAGCTGAGGACCAAAAGAAAATAAAGGATAGACAGCATGTGAGATCTGCATATTCTTATTTGTATGTCCCACAAATTTGCTCCATGCAATCTCTACAGCCGGAGCTGTCTCATTGCCACGTGCCACCTAATTACTTAAAGCACAGTTCCTGAAGCATAGCCAAGTAAGTCTGTCTGGGTCAGCCACCACCTGCCTGAATGAGGTCCTTGCAAAGGCAAGTTACTTCAATCTCAATGTGGCATTTCATCTCACAGAAATGGAGCAGCTCAATTAGACCCTTCAATTCAGTTATTTATATTGCATTGTGTGTGTGTGGCAGCCCTTGTTGTTAGGCAGAATGAATCAGGATGGCAAGCTCTGCTATGATATTTAGGAGGCATTGCCATCTGCACAATGGTTCACAGCAAAATGTGACCTACTTTATGTATGGCAATAATTTGCAGACTAGAAAACATGTTTATTGTCAGTAGTTGATTTGGAAAAGATTTATTACTAGAGTGTTGGCACAAGACTGAGTCCCAAGTATGAACTCCTAGGTAAGTGACTTTGGGCCAGTTGAAACATAGCAGTTTAAGATAGTTTCCAAGAATAAAACTGTATTAATATTTTAAATTGTAATCAGTTTTTGAATTTGATTTGAAAATAATTTGATATGATTTTCCTGGCTTAGTTTACTGTATCTTATTTTGGAGTTTGAATGAAAGTTGGGTTAAGATAATTTGAAGAGGGGGATAAAGAAATACAGTAGGAACCTACACTTATTGTTTTAAGTTTCCTGGCAGAAAAGTGAAGGTAAGTGTAATAAGTAAAGAATGATGTATATGCCTAACAATCTTGGTTAAAGACCTAACATTCGAACAACATGTTAAGTTCTTTGGATATGAGAGAGAAAGAGGGAGGGAGGGAGGGAGAGAGAGAGAGAGAGAGAGAGAGAGAGAGAGAGAGAGAGAGAGAGAGAGAGAGAGAGAGAGAGAGAGATTGTTTAGTTTACTTTGGTTACTTAAGGGCCATTAAGTGGTGAAGAAAAGGTTGAGAACCACTGATATAGAGAATAGATATGCTTATATCCCTTTTCCATGCTGGACCACATCAAATTCAGTTCTGACAGTCACTTCTTGATTAAACATTTTTGGAAGAATAATCAGGTGTCCTGGCATTCTACCCACTCAATGGTCTTGCTATAGTTAGTAAAATAAAGGCAATCCCTTATATAGTTTTGCTGATGCCATTAATTATCCTATGTTACCCGCCTGTTCACTCGGCATTTCCATGTATGGCTCATCTTGCTTCTTTGAAGCAGGTTCAGAAAATTTTGTGTGAGAGAGCACAGAGTACAATGCAGTGAACTTTTCCATTATCTCTTACATCTCCCTTTTTCAACAGATGCATATATACACTAACCTTTTCCTGTCTCTAGGACACACAGTCCTGTTCTCTGTTGTTGACTCAGAGCTCTTAGTACTTACTGTCTCGTCTTGCAGCTTTAAGCAGTTCCACGGGTACTTCATCTTTGCCTGGTGCTTTTCTTTTTGACAATTGGTTTATTGCCTTTCGTACTTCACTTTCTAGTTCCTCAATATCTCTCTGTAAATGTTGCCATCATTCTATAATCTTGATTAATAAACAGTTATAGGTTAGTTTTTCCATCTTCCTTTAATTTTATTTGACTTTATTAGAACTGTGAGTAGGATTACCCTAAAGCAGTCCACCTTGACTATGTTTTTTCTGATCTTTCTCATTTTCTATTTCTTATTGTTTTCTTGTATTTGCTGATATTATTGCCCAAGAGAGATGTCTATAAGTTGTGTTGTTCTCCCAGGTGCCCATGACTTTTATCTTCTTCATTTCTTCGTCTCTTTCTGGACTATATGGTAACTCATTCCAAATGTCACTTGAACTATTTTCCCCTTTCAAATTCTGGCAATATTTATTTTCTTCTTTTATTTCATAACATTTCTTATCTCTTCCTATAGTTCCTCAGGTTTTCTTTTCCATAAGTTAAATGAACTGCATCTGTTTCTTATCAAGATTTTATATCTCAACTGTATGACTTCCAGATCAAATCTTATTGGCACAGGCCCTCTTTAATTTTCTATGTTTAACCTGTATATTGGACCCCAAAGTCTCACTCATGGTCTGCTCCAGAGTCTGCACTAGGGAATATCTTCCTAACTGATTGCTCTTTTCCAATTTTTGTTTTCTCTAATACAGTAAATTTGATTCCAGTATTGTCCATCTTTTGACATCCAAATGTCAGAACAGTCTTTGCTTGCATTGTAGATTAACAATAAACAAAGACTTTTTCTTTGCAAATTAATCTCAGCCTTTTTCTTTGCAAATTAATCTCAGCCCAGTCCAAATCTTTCTGTAATTTCAGATTCCTCTTTGTCTCCAAATTCTATATTCCAACCATGAATAGGGGGAAAAGAATCTGTTTGGTTTAGCTGCTATAATGTTCATTGGATGAATGTCCATCAATTCTTGAAACCCTTGGAATGGATATCTAAACCTGTCTAAATGTCTCATCCATATCCATGAAGTTTTATTAGTGACAATATAGAAATAGCTTGCCATTGACTTCTTCAAAGTTCAGTTTTGGAGTTCCTTCT
The DNA here is from genome assembly GCF_016545835.1 of Crotalus tigris. Taxonomy (NCBI): domain Eukaryota; kingdom Metazoa; phylum Chordata; class Lepidosauria; order Squamata; family Viperidae; genus Crotalus; species Crotalus tigris. The sequence continues at coordinate 84,867 of NW_024097581.1, forward strand.
TCTAGAGGTTGACCTACCTCATACCCCCAGAACCCTATCTATATCACATTATACTGCTTTGGCAAGACCACACTTGGAATATTTCATCTTTCTAGAGTACAGAGAAGAGCAACAAATATGATTAGGGGAATGGAGGCTAACACATATGAAGAATGGTTTCAGAAACTGGGTATATCTAGTTTAATGAAAAGAAGGACTAGGAGAAACATGATAGCAGCCTTCCAATATCTAAGAGGCTTCCACAAAGAAGAGGGAGTCAACCTATTCTCCAAAGCACCTGTGGGTAGAACAGGAAGCAGTGAATGGAAATTAATTAAGGAGAGGACCAATCTAGAAATAAGGAGAAATTTCCTGATAGTTAAAACAATTAATCAGTGGAACAGCTTGCCCACAAAAGTTGTGGATACTCCAACACTGGTTTTTAAGAAGAGATTGGACAACAATTTGTCTGAAATGCTATAGGGTCTCCTGCTTGATCAGGAAGTTGGACTAGAATACCTGCAAGGTCCCTTCCAACTTTATTATTCTATTATGTGTTATCTTGTTCTCACCCCCCCACTAGTACCATGAATCACTTTAGCCAGTGCTGCTACTTTCAGCTTTACCAGCAAGAATATTTTCCTGGAGTTCACACTCTTCCCAGCATAGCTCTAAAAGTCATTAAAACTACTGAGCTGCATACCAAGTTAAAGTGGTAATCCCCTGGCAGAGTGTAAGTTAATTCAGCAATCAAGATAAGTGTGTAGTATAAAAAAATCATTGTGTATCCAATTCACATTGCTTTCTTACTAAAATTCCCCAAGGGGGCTTTGATCAGCCTTCTAACTTCTAATACATTTGTAATGTATTAGAATTTGGAGTTCTACAACACATTTAGTAAATGTGTATAAGTAGGTTTCAAACTTTGTCCACCTAAGTAAGCAAGTATATCGCAGAATCAGCCGAAAAGCTCTCTTATGGATACACTACTGTTTAAACAGCAGGAAGCAAGGGGGCAAGTTACATTTAACTTACTGCAAAGATCTATATTTGGACCAGTTGTAATTAACTTGTCCATAAATGATCTGCACTCAGGGAAAACTAGTGTGCAAAGAATGACATCAAATTCTTCAGAGGATAAAAATTAAGCAATCACTGTAAAGCTCCAGAAAGAATGCTCTCAAGAGTAAGTGCATAAAAAGCAAAGGTCAAATTATAGTCAATAAGTGATGCACATATTAAGCAAAGTATGGCAACTTTAGTTCACGTACACCAACCACGGATGGAATCTCAACAGCCTGTGACTTTCTTTAAAGACATTTTGGGGTCATGGTGATAATTCATTGAAAATGTCAGTCCAGGGTGTAGTGGTAATGAAAAGGGCAAATGCCATGTTAGGAATTATTAGAAAAGGGGATGGAAAATGAAACAGCCAACATCACAGTGTCATTCCATAAATGAATAATGTAGCCCCATTTAGAAGATTAGCAGCACATGGCTTTTAGCATCGCTTTCTCGGAAAACGACCAGGAAAAGGCCCTGCAAATTTATTCAGACTGAGGGAGGTGTTACGGCACATTCCCTATCGACAAAATGAAACACATTAGACTTTGGGGAAAAAATAGGGGGGGAATTACATAGATTGGGGTGTATGTGTGTGTACATGTGCTCAATACAAATTGATTGCATACAAAATAAAAGACAAGCAGACAGAAGTAAAACTTTCAGTATATGTTTTTATGCATGACATGTACAGTACATATTGTATGTGTATGTATGTATATATATATATATATATATATATATATTGTATATGTTTGCATGTGTATTGGTATTGTGTCTATGTGTATTGCTATTAGTTTACAGATATATATTTGGAAGCAGTGTGCTTATAAATACTAATTGCTATAGAAATAGTTAACATTTTCACACACTGGAGATTTCTGAGAAGCATTTGACCCCAAATTATGATGTCCATGTTTGGACTGTTAGAGCCAAGATCCAAGTTTCGGTTTTAGCAAAAAAAAAAAAAGATGGGATAGCTCTATTGATCATTTTGCCTGAAGATGAGTGCATTATAACTCTCTCAAGAATATTCCCCTGCATTTGGCAAGCGAAAAATAAGCAACTTCCAAGAAAAGGATGCAGCCAGCTAATAACTGCTAATTAAAGCAAACTGTTCTGCTATCTCAGCTAGCATCCTTTTCCCCTAGCTTGGTCTCTTTTTATGCTCTTTTTTTCCTTCTGCAAAAATCTGTTTTAAAAGCAAGAGTTCAGCATTTCAGGCCAGGTGGACACCCTTGGAGCATTCATGCTATTGTTTTATCCAACTTCTCTGAACAAACCATATGCAGAAAGTCAAAACTAATAGATCAAATGCACAAAAAAATTGCAAAAAAAATAAAATAAATAGAAGCTGTTTAAAAAGAATCACTTTTCATCTGTAGGAAGAAGAAAATGGTTAAATTAACCGATTCATGTCTGTGTACTTTTTTAAGAGTACTCAGCTAAAAGGATTAGAAATGTCCTGCACCCAAATGTAAGATCCTGTTGTTGTTTGCTAAATATGTCTGTTAACATTAGCAAACCTAATCTTAATAATTCATTAGAGTTTTCAGTTGTTGAGCCTGGAATTGGAGGGTCATTCAGCCTCTCAGCCTCCCTGCAATTATTCTGTACAAGGGTATCATTTGTTGTTCATACATGAGTTTGTTGATTTTTGAGAGCAAATACTCTGGCTAGGTATAATCCAGTTTCCATCAACTCTGTTGTAAATAGAGCCCTAATGAAACCCTAATGACAGTGGTGGGATTCGGCCAGTTCGTACCAGTTCAGCACAACCGGTAGTTAATTTTTTGTTGCCCAGGCCCAAAATGGATTTCCGGAAGTGGCATCCACACAGAGAACCAGTTGTTCACATATTTGAACCCCACCACTGCCTAATGACAAATTATGAAATGCCTTTGCTACAGGGTCTTCATTTGGGATACTTGAACCATTGTTTAAAGAAGAATTAGATGAAGGTCTTATTGGTGAGAAAAAAAATCTGCAAACTTGACTTGGCTTCTTCCCTCTCTGTAAAGGTAAAGTTTTTCCTGTCAGTCATGTCCAACTCTAGGGCATGATGCATTGTCCGAAGACATTTTCCATGGTCATGTGGCCAGCATGGCTATATGTCAAAGATGCATGGAATGCTGTTGTCTTGCCACTGAAGTGGTACCTATTAATCTACTTGCATTCACATGTTTTCAAACTGCTAGGTGGCAGGAACTGGGACAAGAAAGGAAGCTCACCCTGTTGCACAGCATCCAGATCTTTCCATCTGACAAGCTCAACGTCTTTAACCTCTGAACCATCTTTGCAGTCTTCTAATATTCCAGTCTTTGGTTCTGATCCTAGTTGCCATAGTCACAGCATGTGAGGATCGTTTTAAATATTTAAACAATAATAATATTAGCAGCCCTCCTACCTGCTATGTTCTCAAACATTCTTCCATCTTCCTGCAATAAATGCTCTCAGCTTCACTAACTAACTGCCTGTGTCAGAGAGCTAAAATAGGTTTTGTGAGGTAAAACGCTTGGAATTCTAGCTTGAGTTTACATTCTTTGTTATCAGCATACCACACTTCTGCAGTAAACTTAGCTTGCTACCACCAAACCATACTGCATGCTTCAATTAAAATTCGATTAAAAAGTGCATACCCAATATTTATAAAATAAAATTTAAAATTATCAGATGGAGCTCACATAGGTGTGTCATCATCTCATCAGACTTCCTGTTGAAGAATAAAGATAATCCTTGACTTACAACAATTCATTTAGTAACCATTCAAAGTTAGAAAATAGAGACTTTTTTATTTGCAAATGGTATCAGAACAATAGGTCAGCAGATTTTTATTCACACACACACATACACAAATAGAATTCTGTGGTTCTCTCAAAGGGAAGAGTTCCACATGCTATTCCTACCCAATAAATATATAAACTGCATGTATTGGATTGAACTAGATTGTTGGGTTCTGGCTTAACGATATGGTTGCAAATCCAACACATCTGGAGAGATAATGAAAACATTGCTTTAGCTCAGCTTTTTTTTTTTTTTTTTGTATGTAGAAGCTTTTAGTGGAGTTGTAGAGATTTTTTTCTAGATTCTTTTTAGATGGTAATTTGGAGGTTAATCAGGATAACAAAATATTAGAATAACGGAGTTGGAATGGCCCTTGCTTCTTGTTCTGCCTTCAGGTGCTTGGAGAATAGCTTGACTCCCTCTTCTTTGTGGCAGCCCCTTAGATAGTAGAACACTGTTATCATGTCACCCCTAGTCCTTCTTGTTGTTAAACTAGACATACCCAATTCCTACAACCGTTACTCATAAGTTTTAGCTTTCAATCCCCTAATTGTTTTTGTTGTTCTTCTCTGCACTCTTTCTAGCATCTCAACATTTTTTTATATCATGGTGAGCAAAACTGGATGCAGTATTCCAGTCTAAAATATATTTGGATCTCTATGTCCAAATATAAATACATGGTCTTTTTCAAAAATATACTTTAGTAAATATCTACAAAATATAACATATAAAAAACAAATGAAATAGAGGAAAGAAAAGTACAAAGGGGTAAAAAAAATGAAAACAGATAAAGAATAACTTGCAGCTTTCTTTGATGCAATTACAGATATAAAATTAATTAACCTTATGATCTAAAATTCAATAATACCCAATTTTTCTATAATTGTAAGCATTTCTATTTGTCAAATCCAAATGTTAATATAACACTTTTTGGGGGGGAGTTGGTTTCTAAGAAAAAGTCCCAAAGTGGTTTCCATTTATAAAGAAATTTAGACAAAATTTCCTCTTTAATCAAGGTAGTTAATTTTGCCATATCGGCCAATTCTCTTAGCTTCACCATCCATTCTTCCATTGTGGGAATCTGTAACTCTTTCCATCTAGAATTGACTCACTGAAGTTATTATATATAGAAATAGAGACCCATATTTTTTCTCCAACTATTTGAAATATAAGGACATAGTCTTGGAGGTATCGTGACCCATTAGATTAAACACTCCAGATTAAACTAGTTGGGCAATTTGTAGCTTGATGTATTGTGAGAATATAGCCATTGCTTTAGCATGCTGCGAGATGCATCTTGTTGTGAGAAGCATCCTGCATCACATTAAGTCATGATACAGTCATGATGTGGTTTTTTGGTGGTAGCAGGGTTGATTTGTATGAACTCAGCAATTGTGTGTTTTGAGTTGGCTGTATTTTGTTAACCTGGATTAACAGTAGATTAAGTTGCCATAATTTAGTCACCCTCTCTCTACATAACTGAATCTTGGTCTGTAAATCTAACATCGCCAATTTAGATACCAACAGTTTATTCATTATACAAGTCTGTTATACTACCTTCAACATTTTCACTGATATTTTGGAGATTCATGGTCTCTACTTCTGGACCATCACCAGAATAATGGCATGGGTAATCATATTAGCAGCCAAGTTCATTACATTACAGATGGCAGCTTTCCCTACGGGCTAATCAATCTTCTTCTGCCAGAAAGCCATTCTTCACGTGCAAATCACTTGCAATTGTTTAAGAGCTCCATTGTAAAATTCTTGTGCTGAGTATAACTGGATCCTTTCCAGTTTGTCAGCGTTAAATGTGCAGCCTGGAGTGGGATATATCGCTCTGTGCTGCCATCAGCAAGAGAACAACCAGGAAAACTTTAAGAGCAGAAAATCAAATCCATATGGGAATATTTGTATACTTTTCCACATTCTCCTTCCTTCCTTCCTTCCTTCCTTCCTTCCTTCCTTCCTTCCTTCCTTCCTTCCTTCCTTCCTTCCTTCCTGCTATTTGAATATCTGATAAACCAAATAACCTGGATATATGATATTCTTTTATGATGGATGGATGGGTAGAGAGAACCATAAAATGCGCTCTCTCTCTCTCTCTCTCTCTCTCTCTCTCTCTCTCTCTCTCCCTCCCTCCCTCCCTCCCTCCCTTCCTTCCTTACCTCCGTCTTTCCTTGCTTCTCATTCCCATCTCCTTCCTTTCTCTTTCCCTCCTTCCCTGCCTCCCTCCTTCTCATTCCCATCTCCCTCCCTCCCTCCCTCCCTCCCTTCCTTCCTTCATTCCTCAACCCATATTCCAATATAACTATGAAGGTGTTAAGGAAGTAATGAAAAAATGTTGTGCAGAATTAGCAACATGTGATCCAAGATGCTTATATTTTGGGGAATTTATACACATTATGATCCTTGAATAGCTCTATCAATAAACTAAAACAAGCAGTGTCACTCAAGAGTGAGTTATCATAAGCTAATATTGGAGATCATACTTTATTCTGTTGCTAGCATTCATTAGGATGCCAGGCAAAATAGCTTTAGGCATCTCCTCCTCGTAATTGGTCCTTTAGCTGCTGCTGAATACAACTGATCATCAATTCCCATGCACAGGAATAATGTGAATTGTTGCCCAACAATCTCTGGAAACTCCAGGTTACAGAAGGCAGTATTATAGAAGAGGGTTGTTCTGTTCTACAACTGCAATAATATTTTATTCCACAGAAAAAGATCCTGTGTAAATAGTGTATTCAATTTTGGTCATCCCAATTCAAAAAGGACAGTGACAAAATTGAGCTTGGTGGGGAGGTAAAGGGTTTGGAAGCCAAATCCTATAAGATTAAAGCTTTTCTGGTATGTATGCTAATTACAGTAAATAACACTCTGGGGAGATATAATTGCAGGGTTATCACACAAAAGGGCTGGACCAGAATCAGTAAGAAAAGGCTTAAAAGGAACTTTCTAACTTAACAGTGATCAACCTCTGGAAGAGGCTGCCTCTATCTTTCACTAGAGATCTTCAAACAGAGGCTGGATGGTTATCTATCAGATTTGCCATAGTGAATCCTGCATTGTACAACAGATCTCACTAGATGTCTTCTGACTTTGTGATTCCTAAAGAGAATAGCAGTACACCAATGAACCATATAGCTCCCATGATGTGTTCAGACAAAGGTTGGATATTCATTTTTCATGGATGCTTTAATTTGGATTCCTGGGCTGAGCAGAATATTGGACACAACCTCATTGACCCCCTACAGTTGTGTAGGAGCCTATGATTCTACATTGCTGTCAAGAAGTCATACTCTAAGAATTTTTCATGGGTAGTGTTTTGAATTGACAAATAGTATTCTAGCAACTTTCTCTGAGCAACTGATTTGTCACTAGCATTTCTGCTGCCTTTGCCAAGTTTTCAGTAAATGGAAGAGTGACTTAGGCACTCAGAGAAACCATTCACACAATAGCTCCTTTCATTCTGAAATAACTGAGCAATGGAAAATATTACTCCAAATATAAGGAAAGATCTTTCTCCCCATTCACAGAGAATGAGACCCATAGCATCCTATTGGACAATCCTGGGGCAATCTTCCTCCTTAATGAATATCCAAGATATATTTTAGTATCCATACATTTATGTATTGCATTTTTAAAACCATGTAAAGCAATGGTAAATCATAGGCTATTTTCAGGTGCCCAAATTCTAATTCTAACAAATACTATTAATACCATTAAATGCAGGTTATGTGACTATGCACATGTATGATTATGTACATGTTATCTGGTCTGCCTGCAACCAAAATCCAGAAGGATCCCTCATTTTAATAGAAGCTTTTTATTCTTCTGTCAGCAATGAACTGGGGCAACCTCAGGAGAGAAATATGCACCATTGAGAAACCAAAAGAAATGTTTACAACAGCTCCCCACTAGGATGTAGGACTGCCAAGTGCCAAGCAAGACAATTCAGAATGTGCTGAGAAACACGGAATATTAATGGCATCATCATAAGCCTTTTATATATTTCAGCCCAGAAACCGGCCTCCCACTGCTGATGTTTATATTTGATTTGTGAAAAGTAAGAGCAAGCTACACAGATGTTGAGTTATTCTGCATCTCTGATTTGGCTTGGAAAGCCAGCATGAAAACTGATAGATGAGTCCTTCTGAGAGTGATTGTTCCAGAGAGACACATTTTCAACTTTTAAGACTGATCACTTCATTGCATTGCATCATATAGCATAACAATGCCGAGCATCTGAATAACAAACTAGTTCCCTGCCGAATCTATAAAAAAAATAATGAATTGAAGCAATGCTTGTGTTCTCTCTCTCTCTCTCTCTCTCTCTCTCTCTCTCTCTCTCTCTCTCTCTCTCTCTCTCTCTCTCTTTCTCTCTCTTATTTACAATGACTTAGAACTGGAGGCTTGGCAGATAAAAGCAGCAATACATAAAACCTGCTAAAACTAGAAATTGAATAATTCCATTTTCTGAAACCGCGTCATGCATTGGACCATAAAGTGACCCAGAAGGACTGGATTCACACTATGTAACAATCCGGGGGGGGGGGGAAGCCCTATTCAAAAATAACACTAGCTAAGCCTAGCCTGTTGTTCAAGAATAGTAGATAGATCTTTGTATGAAAGAGATAGTAGAAATAAGAAAAAGTTTGTTGAGTTGTAAGTGCCTAAAGACACCAATATGTTATGCTACTCTCTGGTCCAAAATGATGAGAGATACAGTGCTTATTTAATTATTTCCTTCCTCCCTTCCTCCCTTCCTCCCTTACTTCTTCCTTCCTTCCTTCAATACCTTTCTCTCTATTGAATAGCGAAATACATGGGAAAATCCCATTGACAATGAAAATGAAACTATGGTTCGGCTTAGGGATAGAGTTAGGGATAGGGTTAGGTCACTTTTGAGTCAGGGCTGAAAAATGGTGTGAGGGCTAAATTTTAGAAGGTTCACAAAGGAAAGAGACCATAACAGCTTTTCGTTAGGGACGTTTTGTAGGCCGCAGTGAAATACATGCAAAAATACCATTGTCAAAGAAAATGAAAGTCGGGTTATGGTTAGGGTTAGGGTTAGGGTTAGGTCACTTTGAAGTCAGGGGTGAATAATTCTGTGAGGGCTAGATTCTAGGAGGTTCTCAAAGGAAAGAGACCATGAGAGCTTTTCATTAATGATCTTTAGAGCACCGCAGTGAAATTCATGGGAAAATACCATTGAAAAAGAAAATGAAACTAGAGTTAGAGTTAGGGTTAGGATTAGGGATAGGGTTAGGGTAGGTCACTTTGGACTCAAGGCTGACAAATAGAGTGAGGGTTAGATTCTTGGAGGTTCACAAAGGAAAGAGACCATATCAGCTCTTCATTAAGGATCTTTTGTGGGATACAGTGAAATACATGGGAATATCCCATTGACAATGAAAATAACACTAGGGTTAGGTTTACGGCTAAAGTTAGGGTTAGGTCACTTTGGAGTCAGGGGTGAATAATTGTGTGAGGGCTAGATTCTAGGAGGTTCACAAAGAAAAGAGACCATAACACATTTTTGTTATGGACCTTTTGTGGGCCGCAGTGAAATACATGGGAAAATACCATTGAAAAATAAAATGAAACTACGGCTGGGATTAGAGATAGGGTTAGGGTTAGGTCACTTTTGAGTCAGGGCTGAAAAATAGTGTGAGGGCTAAATTCTAGGAGGTTCACAAAGGAAAGAGACTATAAGAGCTTTTCGTTAGGGACCTTTTATGGGCCACAGTGAAATACATGTGAAAATACCATTGACAAGGAAAATGAAAGTCGGGTTATGGTTAGGGATAGGGTTAGAGTTAGGGTGAGGGTGAGGGTGAGGGTTTGGTCATTTTGGAGTCAGGGGTGAATAATTCTGTGAGAGCTAGATTCTAGGAGGTTCTTAAAGGAAAGAGAGCATAAGAGCTTTTCGTTAAAGATTTTTTCATGGGAAAATACCATTGAAAAATAAAATGAAACTAGAGTTAGGGTTAAGGATAGGATTAGGGTTAGGGTTAAGGTTAGGTCACTTTGGACTAAAGGTTGAAAAACAAAGTGAGGTCTACATTCTAGGAGGTTCACAAAAAAAAGAGACCATATCACCTCTTAGTTAAGGATCTTTTCTGGGCCAAAATGAAATACATGAAAAAATTCCATTGACAATTAAAATAAAACTAGGGATCGCTTACGGCTAGGGTTAGGGTTAGAAGTTGAAATTGATTGATTGATTCAACTGGGGTTTTTTTGGCACATGGTGGCGGATGCCTAAAGTGAAAAGGTTTTATAAAACCCAGCAGAAGGCCTAGGACTGGGATGACGGCACACATGAACATAGAAAGGGCTCTGCATGACATATCTGGCATGCGTGCCATAGATCCACCACCATGGATTTAGGATTAGGGTTACGTCACCAGGGACCCGGAAAACAAAATGGACATTGCCAACAAGATCGGAGTGCTCGGGTATAGCAAGGAAGGCACTGACTTTTCTCACCTGCCCCATCTATGTTTCCTGGTAAAATAAATGGAAAAATCCAATTGAAGGAAAATTCCACTTCGGAGTAACGTCCAGTTAGAGTTAGGGTTACGTCACCATGAACTCATAGAGTAAAATGGACATCACCAACAAATTCAAAGTGCTTGGGTATGGTTAGGAGGGCACTGACTTTTCTAGCCTTCCCTATTTATTTTTCCTGGAAATATGCATGGGAAAAACCCATTGGAGGAAAATTCCACTTAGGGTTAGGGTTACGTCACCATGAACTCATAGAGGAAAATGGACCTCACCAACAAATTCAGAGTGCTTGGGTATGGTTAGGAGGGCACTGACTTTTCTAGCCTGCCCTATTTATTTTTCCTGGGAAAATGAATGGGAAAATCCCATTGGAAGAAAATTCCACTTAGGGTTAGGGTTACGTCATCATGAACACGTAGAGTAAAATGGACATCACCAACAAATTCGGAGTGCTTGTGTATGGTTAGGAGGGCACTTACTTTTTTGGTCTTCCATACCTATGTTTCCTGGTAAAATACATGGGAAAATCCCATTGGAGGAAAATTCCACTTAGGATTAGGGTTACATCACCATGAACCCTGAGAGGAAAATGGATATTGCCAACCAATTCAGAGTGCTTGGATATGCTTAGGAAGCCACTGACATTTTTGGTCTTCCATACCTATGTTTCATGGTAAAATGCATGGGAAAATCCCATTGTAGGAAAATTCCACTTAGGGTTAGGGTTACGTCACCATGAACTCATAGAGGAAAATGGACCTCACCAACAAATTCAGAGTGCTTGGGTATAGTTAGGAGGGCACTGACTTTTCTAGCCTGCCCTATTTATTTTTCCTGGAAATATGCATGGGAAAAACCCATTGGAGGAAAATTCCAGTTAGAGTTAGGGTTACGTCACCATGAACTCATAGAGGAAAATGGACCTCACCAACAAATTCAGAGTGCTTGGGTATAGTAAGGAGGGCACTGACTTTTCTAGCCTGCCCTATTTATTTTTCCTGGAAATATGCATGGGAAAAACACATTGGAGGAAAATTCCAGTTAGAGTTAGGGTTACGTCACCATGAACTCATAGAGTAAAATGGACATCACCAACAAATTCGGAGTGCTTGGGTATGGTTAGGAGGGCATTGACTTTTCTAGCCTGACTTATTTATTTTTCCTGGGAAAATGATTGGGAAAATCCCATTGGAGGAAAATTCCACTTAGGGTTAGGGTTACATCACCATGAAGTCATACAGTAAAATGGACATCACCAACAAATTCAGAGTGCTTGAGTATGGTTAGGAGGGCACTGACTTTTCTGGCCTACGCTATCTATGTTTCCTGGAAAATGAATGGGAAAATCCCATTGGAGGAAAATTCCACTTAGGATTAGGGTTACATCACCATGACCCTGAGAGGAAAATGGATATTGCCAACCAACTCGGAGTGCTTAGGTATGGTTAGGAAGGCACTGACTTTTTTGGTCTTTCATACCTATGTTTCATGGTAAAATACATGAGAAAATCCCATTGGAGGAAAATTCCACTTGGGGTTAGGGTTATGTCACCATGAACTCACATAGGAAAATGGACATCATCCACAAATTCGGAGTTCTTGGATATGGTTAGGAGGGCGCTGGCTTTTGCACCCTGCCCTATCAAAGTTTCCTGGTAAAATACATGGGAAAATCCCATTGGAGGAAAATTCCACTTAGGGTTAGGGTTACGTCACATTGAACCCTGAGAGGAAAATGGGTGTCACCAACAAATTTGGAGTGCTTGGGTATGGTTAGGAGGGCACTGCCTTTTCTAGCCTGCCCTATTTGTTTTTCCTGGGAAAATGCTTGGGAAAATCCCATTGGAGGAAAATTCCACTTAGGGTTAGGGTTACGTCAACATGAACTCATAGAGTAAAATGGACATCACCAACAAATTCAGAGTGCTTGGGTATGGTTAGGAGGGCACTGACTTTTCTGGCCTACGGTATCTATGTTTCCTAGAAAATGAATGGGAAAATCCCATTGGAGGAAAATTTCACATAAGTTAGGGTTACGTGACCATGAACTCACATAGGAAAATGGACATCGTCAACAATTTCGGAGTGCTTGGATATGGTGAGAAGGGCACTGGCTTTTTTGCTCTTCTATACCTATGTTTCATGGTAAGATACATGGGAAAATCCCATTGAAGGAAAATTCCACTTAGGATTAGGGTTACATCACCATGACCCTGAGAGGAAAATGGATATTGCCAACCAATTCGGAGTGCTTGGGTATTGATACGAAGGCACTGACTTTTTTGGTCTTTCATACCTATGTTTCATGGTAAAATACATGAGAAAATCCCATTGGAGGAAAATTCCACTTGGGGTTAGGGTTATGTCACCATGAACTCACATAGGAAAATGGACATCATCCACAAATTCGGAGTTCTTGGATATGGTTAGGAGGGCGCTGGCTTTTGCACCCTGCCCTATCAAAGTTTCCTGGTAAAATACATGGGAAAATCCCATTGGAGGAAAATTCCACTTAGGGTTAGGGATACGTCACATTGAACCCTGAGAGGAAAATGGGTGTCGCCAACAAATTTGGAGTGCTTGGGTATGGTTAGGAGGGCACTGCCTTTTCTAGCCTGCCCTATTTGTTTTTCCTGGGAAAATGCATGGGAAAATCCCATTGGAGGAAAATTCCACTTAGGGTTAGGGTTACGTCACCATGAACTCATAGAGTAAAATGGACATCACCAACAAATTCAGAGTGCTTGGGTATGGTTAGGAGGGCACTGACTTTTCTGGCCTACGGTATCTATGTTTCCTAGAAAATGAATGGGAAAATCCCATTGGAGGAAAATTTCACATAAGTTAGGGTTATGTCACCATGAACTCACATAGGAAAATAGACATCATCCACAAATTCGGAGTTCTTGGATGTGGTTAGGAGGGCGCTGGCTTTTGCACCCTGCCCTATCAATGTTTCCTGGTAAAATACATGGGAAAATCCCATTGGAGGAAAATTCCACTTAGGGTTAGGGTTACGTCACCATGAACCCTGAGAGGGAAATGGGTGTCGCCAACAAATTTGGAGTGCTTGGGTATAGTTAGGAGGGCATTGACTTTTCTAGTCTGCCATACCTATGTTTCATGCTAAAATACATGGGAAAATTCCATTGAAGGAAAATTCCACGTAGGGTTAGGGTTATGTCACCATGAACTCATAGAGTAAAATGGACTTCACCAACAAATTCGGAGTGCTTGGATATGTTTAGGACAGCACTGACCTTTGTACCCTGTCCTATCTATGTTTCCTGGTAAAATACATGGGAAAATCCCATTGGAGGAAAATTCCACTTAGGATTAGGGTTACATCACCATGAACCCTGAGAGGAAAATGGATATTGCCAACCAATTCGGAGTGCTTGGGTAAGGTTAGGAAGGCACTGACTTTTTTGGTTTTCCATACCTATGTATCCTTGTAAAATACATGGGAAAATCCCATTGGAGGAAAATTCCACTTAGGGTTAGGGTTACGTCACCATGAACCCTGAGAGGGAAATGGGTGTCGCCAACAAATTTGGAGTGCTTGGGTATGGTTAGGAAGGCACTGACTTTTTTGGTCTTCCATACCTATGTTTCCTTGTAAAATACATGGGAAAATCCCATTGGAGGAAAATTCCACTTAGGGTTAGGGTTACGTCACCATGAACTCACATAGGAAAATGGTCACCACCAACAAATTCAGAGTGCTTTGATATGATTAGGGGGGCATTGACTTTTCTAGCCTGCCCTATTTATTTTTCCTGGAAAAATGCATGGGAAAATCCCATTGGAGCAAAATTCCAGTTAGGGTTAGGGTTACGTCACCATGAACTCATAGAAGAAAATGGACCTCACCAACAAATTCAGAGTGCTTGGGTATGGTTAGGAGGGCACTGAATTTTCTAGCCTGCCCTATTTATTTTTCCTGGAAAAATGCATGGGAAAAAACCATTGGAGGAAAATTCCAGTTAGGGTTAGGGTTATGTCACCATGAACTCATAGAGAAAAATGGACATCACCAACAAATTCGGAGTGCTTGGGTATGGTTAGGAGGGCACTGACTTTTCTTGCCTACCCTATCTATGTTTCCTGGTAAAATACATGGGAAAATCCCATTGGAGGAAAATTCCACTGAGGATTAGGGTTACGTCACCATAAACTCAAAGAGTAAAATGGACATTGCCAGCAAATTCGGAATGCTTGTGTATGGTTAGGAGGGCACTGGCTTTTCTACCCTGCCCTATCTATGTTTCCTGGTAAAATACATGGGAAAATGCCATTGGAGGAAAATTCCACTTAGGGTTAGGGTTACGTCACCATGAACTCATAGAGTAAAATGGACATTGCCAGCAAATTCGGAATGCTTGTGTATGGTTAGGAGGGCACTGACTTTTCTACCCTGCCCTATCTATGTTTCCTGCTAAAATACATGGGAAAATCGCATTGGAGGAAAATTCCACTTAGGGTTAGGGTTACATCACCATGAACTCATAGAGTAAAATGGACATTGCCAGCAAATTCGGAATGCTTGTGTATGGTTAGGAGGGCACTGACTTTTCCACCCTGCCCTATCTATGTTTCCTGGTAAAATACATGGGAAAATCCCATTGGAGGAAAATTCCACTTAGGATTAGGGTTACATCACCATGACCCCTGAGAGGAAAATGGATATTGCCAACCAATTCGGAGTGCTTGGGTATGGTTAGGAAGGCACTGACTTTTTTGGTTTTCCATACCTATGTTTCCTTGTAAACTACATGGGAAAATCCCATTGGAGGAAAATTCCACTTAGGGTTAGGGTTACGTAACCATGAACTCACATAGGAAAATGGTCACCACCAACAAATTCAGAGTGCTTGGATATGATTAGGAGGGCATTGGCTTTTCTAGCCTGCGCTATTTATTTTTCCTGGAAAAATGCAGGGGAAAATCCCATTGGAGGAAAATTCCACTTAGGGTTAGGGTTACATCACCATGAACTCATAGAGGAACATGTACCTCACCAACAAATTCACAGTTCTTGGGTATAGTTAGGAGGGCACTGACTTTTCTAGCCTGCCCTATTTATTTTTCCTGGGAAAATGCATGGGAAAATCCCATTGGAGGAAAATTCCATATAGGGTTAGGGTTACGTCACCATGAACTCACATAGGAAAATGGACATTGTCAACAATTTCGGAGTGCTTGGATATGGTGAGAAGGGCACTGGCTTTTTTGGTCTTCCATACATATGTTTCATGATAAGATACATGGGAAAATCCCATTGAAGGAAAATTCCACTTAGGATTAGGGTTACATCACCATGACCCTGAGAGGAAAATGGATATTGCCAACCAATTCGGAGTGGTTGGGTATGGTTAGGAAGGCACTGACTTTTTTGGTCTTTCATACCTATGTTTCATGGTAAAACACATGGGAAAATCCCATTGAAGGAAAATTCCACTTAGGGTTAGGGTTACATCACCATGAACTCATAGAATAAAATGGACTTCACCAACAAATTCGGAGTGTTTGGATATGATTAGGAGGGCACTGGCTTTTCTAGCCTGCCCTATCTATGTTTCCTGGTAAAATACATAGAAACATGCCATTGGAGGAAAATTCCACTTAGGGTTAGGGTTACGTCACCATCAACCCTGAGAGGAAAATGGGTGTCGCCAACAAATTTGGAGTGCTTGGGTATGTTTAGGAGGGCACTGACTTTTCTGGTCTGCCATACCTATGTTTCCTGGTAAAGTACATGGGATAATCCCATTAGAGGAAAATTCCACTTAGGGTTAGGGTTAGGTCACCATGAACTCAAAGAGTAAAATGGACTTCGCCAACAAATTCGGAGTGCTTGGATATGGTGAGGAGGGCACTGGCTTTTTTGGTCTTCCATACCTATGTTTCATGGTAAGATACATTGGAAAATCCCTTTGGAGGAAAATTCCACCTAGGATTAGGGTTACATCACCATGACCCTGGGAGGAAAATGGATATTGCCAACCAATTCGGTGTGCTTCGGTATGGTTAGGAAGGCACTGACTTTTTTGGTCTTCCCTACCTATGTTTCATGGTAAAATACATGTGAAAATCCCATTGCAGGAAAATTCCACTTGGGGTTAGGGTTACGTCACCATGAACTCACATACGGAAATGGACATCGTCAACAAATTCGGAATGCTTGTGTATGGTTAGGAGGGCACTGACTTTTCCACCCTGCCCTATCTATGTTTCCTGGTAAAATACATGGAAAAATACCATTGGAGGAAAATTCCACTTAGGGTTAGGGTTACGTCACCATGAACTCATAGAGCAAAATGGACATCACCAACAAATTCAGACTGCTTGGGTATGGTTAGGAGGGCACTGACTTTTCTGGCCTGCCCTATCTATATTTCATGCTAAGATACATGGGAAAGTCCCATTGGAGGAAAATTCCACTTAGGATTAGGGTTACGTCACCATCAACCCTGAGAGGAAAATGGATATTGCCAACCAATTCGGAGTGAGTGGGTATGGTTAGCAAGGCACTGACTTTTTTGGTCTTTCATACCTATGTTTCATGGCAAAATACATGAGAAAATCCCATTGGAGGAAAATTCCACTTGGGGTTAGGGTTATGTCACCATGAACTCACATAGGAAAATAGACATCATCCACAAATTCGGAGTTCTTGGATATGGTTAGGAGGGCGCTGGCTTTTGCACCCTGCCTTTTCTGGTCTGCTATACCTTACATTTTCCTTTGTAAATTCATGGTGACGTAACCCTAACCCTAAGTGGAATATTCCCCCATGGGATTATCCCATGTATTTTACCAGGAAACATAGATAGGGCAGAAAAGAAAAGCCAGTTCTCTCCTAACAATACCCAAGCACTCCAAATTTGTTGGCGACACCCATTTTCCTCTCAGGGTTGATGGTGACGTAACCCTAACCCTAACTGGAATTTTCCTCCAATGGGATTTTCCCATGTATTTTACCAGGAAACATAGATAGGGCAGGCCAGAAAAGTCAGTGCCCTCCTAAACATACGCAAGCACTCTGAATTTCTTGGTGATGTCCATTTTGCTCTATGAGTTCATGGTGACGTAACCCTAACCCTAAGTGGAATTTTCCTCCAATGGGATTTTCCCATGTATTTTACCAGGAAACATAGATAGGGCAGGGTGGAAAAGTCAGTGCCCTCCTAACCATACACAAGCATTCCGAATTTGCTGGCAATGTCCATTTTACTCTATGAGTTCATGGTGACGTAACACTAACCCTAAGTGGAATTTTCCTCCAATGGGATTTTCCCATATATTTTACCAGGAAACATAGATAGGGTAGTCAAGAAAAGTCAGTGCCCTCCTAACCATACCCAAGCACTCTGAATTTGTTGGTGATGTCCATTTTCCTCTATGAGTTCATGGTAACGTAACCCTAACCCTAAGTGGAATTTTCCTCCAATGGGATTTTCCCATGCATTTTTCCAGGAAAAATAAATAGCGCAGGCTAGAAAAGCAAATGCCCTCCTAATCAAACCCAAGCACTCTGAATTTGTTGGTGGTGACCATTTTCCTATGTGAGTTCATGGTGACGTAACCCTAACCCTAAGTGGAATTTTCCTCCAATGGGATTTTCCCATGTATTTTACCAGGAAACATAGATAGGGTAGGCAAGAAAAGTCAGTGCCCTACTAACCATACCCAAGCACTCCGAATTTGTTGACGATGTCCATTTTCCTATGTGAGTTCATGGTGACGTAACCCTAACCCCAAGTGGAATTTTTCTCCAATGGGTTTTTCCCATGCATTTTTCCAGGAAAAATAAATAGGGCAGGCTAGAAAAGTCAGTGCCCTCCTAACCATACCCAAGCACTCCCAATTGGTTGGCAATATCCATTTCCCTCTCAGGGACATGGTGATGTAACCCTAATCCTAGGTGGAATTTTCCTCCAATGGGATTTTCCCATGTATCTTACCATGAAACATAGGTATGGAAGACCAAAAAAGCCAGTGCCCTCCTCACCATATCCAAGCACTCCAAATTTGTTGGCGAAGTCCATTTTACTCTATGAGTTCATGGTGACCTAACCCTAAACCTAAGTGGAATTTTCCTCCAATGGGATTATCCCATGTATTTTACCAGGAAACATAGATAGGGCAGGCCAAAAAAGCCAGTGCCCTCCTCACCATATCCAAACACTCCAAATTTGTTGGCGAAGTCATTTTACTCTATGAGTTCATGGTGACCTAACCCTAAACCTAAGTGGAATTTTCCTCCAATGGGATTATCCCATGTATTTTACCAGGAAACATAGATAGAGCAGGCTAGAGGAAAATTCCAGTTAGGGTTAGGGTTACGTCACCATGAACTCATAGAGTAAAATGGATTCACCAGCAAATTCGGAATCCTTGTGTATGGTTAAGAGGGCATTTGCTTTTCTAGCCTGCTCTATTTATTTTTCCTGGAAAAATGCATGGGAAAATCCCAATGGAGGAAAATTCCACTTAGGGTTAGGGTTACGTCACCATCAACCCTGAAAGGAAAATCGGTGTCGCCAACATATTTGGAGTGCTTGGGTATGGTTAGGAGGGGACTGACTTTTCTGATCTGCCATACCTATGTTTCATGGTAAAATACATGGGAAAATCCCATTGAAGTAAAATTCCACTTAGGGTTAGGGTTACGTCACCACTAACTGATATAGTAAAATGGACTTCACCAACAAATTCGGAGTGCTTGGATATGGTTAGGAGGGCACTGGCTTTTCTAGCATGTCATATCTATGTTTCCTGGTCAAATACATGGGATAATCCCATTGGAGGAAAATTCCAATTAGGATTAGGGTTACATCACCATGAACCCTGAGAGGAAAATGGATATTGCCAACCAATTCGGAGTGCTTGTGTATGGTTAGGGAGGCACCGACTTTTTTGGTCTTCCATACCTATGTTTCCTAGTAAAATACATGGGAAAATACCATTGGAGGAAAAATCCACTTAGGGTTAGGGTTACATCACCATGAACTCACATAGGAAAATGCTCACCACCAACAAATTCAGATTGCTTCGGTATGATTAGGAGGGCATTGACTTTTCTAGCCTGCCCTATTTATTTTTCCTCGAAAAATTCATGGGAAAATCCCATTGGAGGAAAATTCCACTTAGGGTTAGTGTTACGTCACCATGAACTCATAGAGGAGAATGGACCTCACCAACAAATTCAGAGTGCTTGGGTCTGGTTAGGAGGGCACTGACTTTTCTAGCCTGCCCTATTTATTTTCCTGGAAAAATGCGTGGGGAAAAACCCATTGGAGGAAAATTCCAGTTAGGGTTAGGGTTACGTCACCATGAACTCATAGAGCAAAATGGATGTCACCAACAAATTCAAAGTGCTTGGGTATGATTAGGAGGGCATTTGCTTTTCTAGCCTGCCCCATTTATTTTTCCTGGAAAAATCCATGGGAATATCCCAATGGAGGAAAATTCCACTTAGGGTTAGGGTTACGTCACCATCAACCCTGAGAGGAAAATCGGTATCGCCTACATATTTGTACTGCTTGGGTATGGTTAGGAGGGCACTGACTTTTCTGGTCTGCCATACCTATGTTTCATGGAAAATACATGGGAAAATCCCATTGAAGGAAAATTCCACTTAAGGTTAGGGTTACGTCACAACTAACTGATAGAGTAAAATGGACTTCAACAACAAACTCGGAGTGCTTGGATATGGTTAGGACAGCACTGACTTTTCTACCCTGCCCTATCTATGTTTCCTGGTAAAATACATGGGAAAATCCCATTGGAGGAATATTCCACTTAGGGTTAGGGTTACGTCACCATGAACTTATAGAGCAAAATGGACATCACCAAGAAATTCAGAGTGCTTGGGTATGGTTAGGAGGGCACTGACTTTTCTGGCCTGCCCTATCTATATTTCCTGGTAAAATACATGGGAAAATCCCATTGGACAAAAATTCCACTTAGGGTTAGCGTTACGTCACCATCAACCCTGAGAGGAAAATGGGTGTCGCCAACAAATTTGGAGTGCTTGGGTATGGTTAGGAGGGCACTGACTTTCCTGGTCTGCCATACCTATGTTTCATGGTAAACCACATGGGAAAATCCCACTTAAGGAAAATTCTACTTAGGCTTAGGGTTACGTCACCATGAACTCATAGAGTAAAATGGACTTCACCAAAAAATTCGGAGTGTTTGGATATGATTAGGAGGGCACTGGCTTTTCTAGCCAGCCCTATCTATGTTTCCTGGTAAAATACATAGAAACATCCCATTGGAGGAAAATTCCACTTACGGTTAGGGTTACGTCACCATGAACTCATAGAGTAAAATGGACATTGCCAGCAAATTCGGAATGCTTATGTGTGGTTAGGAGGGCACTGACTTTTCCACCCTGCCCTATCTATGATTCCTGGTAAAATACATGAGAAAATCCCATTGGAGGAATATTCCACTTAGGGTTAGGGTTACGTCACCATGAACTCATAGAGCAAAATGGACATCACCAAGAAATTCAGAGTGCTTGGGTATGGTTAGGAGGGCACTGACTTTTCTGGCCTGCCCTATCTATGTTTCCTGGTAAAATACATGGGAAAATCCCATGGGACGAAAATTCCACTTAGGGTTAGCGTTACGTCACCATCAACCCTGAGAGGAAAATGGGTGTCGCCAACAAATTTGGAGTGCTTGGGTATGGTTAGGAGGGCACTGACTTTTCTGGTCTGCCATACCTATGTTTCATGGTAAACCACATGGGAAAATCCCACTTAAGGAAAATTCTACTTAGGCTTAGGGTTACGTCACCATGAACTCATAGAGTAAAATGGACTTCACCAACAAATTCGGAGTGTTTGGATATGATTAGGAGGGCACTGGCTTTTCTAGCCAGCCCTATCTATGTTTCCTGGTAAAATACATAGAAACATCCCATTGGAGGAAAATTCCACTTACGGTTAGGGTTACGTCACCATGAACTCATAGAGTAAAATGGACATTGCCAGCAAATTCGGAATGCTTGTGTATGGTTAGGAGGGCACTGACTTTTCCACCCTGCCCTATCTATGTTTCCTGGTAAAATATATGGGAAAATCCCATTGGAAGAAAATTCCACTTAGGGTTAGGGTTACGTCACCATGAACTCATAGAGCAAAATGGATGTCACCAACAAATTCAGAGTGCTTGAGTATGGTTAGGAGGACACTGACTTTTCTGGCCTACGCTATCTATATTTCCTAGAAAATGAGTGGGAAAATCCCATTGGAGGAAAATTCCACTTGGGGTTAGGGTTATGTCACCATGAACTCACATAGGAAAATGGACGTCATCCACAAATTCGGAGTTCTTCGATATGTTTAGGAGGGCGCTGGCTTTTGCACCCTGCCCTATCAATGTTTCCTGGTAAAATACATGGGAAAATCCCATTGGAGGAAAATTCCACTTAGGGTTAGGGTTAGGTCACCATGAACCCTGAGAGGAAAATGGTTGTCGCCAACAAATTTGGAGTTCTTGGGTATGGTTAGGAGGGCACTGACTTTTCTGGTCTGCCATACCTTACATTTTCCTTTCTAAGTTCATGGTGACGTAACCCTAACCCTAAGTGGAATTTCCCCCCATAGGATTATCCCATGTATTTTACCAGGAAACATAGATAGGGGAGATTAGAAAAGCAAGTGCCCTTCTAATCATATCCAAACACTCCGAATTTGTTGGTGAAGTCCATTTTATTCTATGAGTTCATGGTGACGTAACCCTAACCCTAAGTGGAATTTTCCTTCAAAGCTATTTTCCCGTGTATATTACCATGAAATATAGGTATGGCAGACCAGAAAAGTCAGTTCCCTCCTAAGCATACCCAACCACTCCAAATTTGTTGGCGACACCCATTTTCCACTCAGGGTTGATGGTGAGGTAACCCTAACCCTAAATGGAATTTTCCTCCAGAGGGATTTTCCCATGTATTTTACCAGGAAACATAGATAGGGCATGCCAGAAAAGTCAGTGCCCTCCTAACCATACACAAGCACTCTGAATCTCTTGGTGATGTCCATTTTGCTCTATGAGTTCATGGTTACGTAACCTTAACCCTAAGTGGTTTTTTTCTACAATGGGATTTTCCCATGTATTTTACCAGGAAACATAGATAGGGCAGGGTGGAAAAGTCAGTGCCCTCCTAGCCATACACAAGCATTCCGAATTTGCTGCCAATGTCCATTTTACTCTATGAGTTCATGGTGACGTAACCCTAACCCTAAGTGGAATTTTCCTCCAATGGGATGTTTCTATGTATTTTACCAGGAAACATAGATAGGTCAGGCTAGAAAAGCCAACGCCCTCCTAACCATATCCAAGCACTCCGAATTTTTGGACGATGTCCATTTTGCTATGTAAATTCATGGTGACGTAACCCTAACCCTAAGTAGAATTTTCCTCCATGGGATTTTCCCATATATTTTACCAGAAAACCTAGATAGGACATGCTAGAAAAGCCAGCACCCACCTAACCACATCCAAGCACTCCGAATTTGTTGACGATGTCCATTTTCCTATGTGAGTTCATGGTGACGTAACACTAACCCTAAGTGGAATTTTCCTCCAATGGGATTATCCCATGTATTTGACCAGGACACATAGATAGGGCTGGCTACAAAAGCCAGTGCCCTCCTAACCATACCAAGCACTCCAAAGTTGTTGGCGACACCCATTTTCCTCTCAGGGCTGATGGTAACGTAACCCTAACCCTAAGTGGAATTTTCCTCCAATGGGATTATCCCATGTATTTGACCCGGAAATATAGATAGGGCATGCGAGAAAAGCCAGTGCCCTCCTAACCATATCCAAGCACTCCGAATTTGTTGGTGAAGTCCATTTTACTCTATGAGTTCATGGTGACGTAACCCTAACCCTAACTGGAATTTTCCTCCAATGGGTTTTTCTCATGCATTTTTCCAGGAAAAATAAATAGGGCAGGCTAGAAAAGTCAGTGCCCTCCTAACCATACCCAAGCACTTCGAATTTGTTCACGATGTCCCTTTTCCTATGTGGGTTCATGCTGACGTAACCCTAATCCTAAATGGAATTTTCCTCCAAAGGGATTTTCCCATGTATTTTACCAGGAAACATAGATAGGACATACTAGAAAAGCCAGTGCCCTCCTAACCATATCCAAGCACTCCGAATTTGTTGGTGAAGTCCATTTTACTCTATCAGTTAGTGGTGACGTAAACCTAACCCTAAGTGGAATTTTCCGCCAATGGGATTATCCCATGTATTTTACCATGAAACATACGTATGGCAGACCAGAAAAGCCAGTGCCCTCCTAACCATACCCGAGAACTCCAAATTTGTTGGCGACACCCATTTTCCTCTCAGGGTTTATGGTGATGTAACCCCAACCCTAAGTGGAATTTTCCTCCAATGGGATTATCCCTTGTATTTTACCAGGAAACATAGATAGGGCATGCTAGAAAAGCCAGTGCCCTCCTGACCATATCCAAGCACTCCGAATTTGTTGGTGAAGTCCATTTTACTCTATGACTTTAGGGTAACGTAACCCTAACCCTAACTGGAATTTTCCTCCAATGGGTTTTTCCCATGCATTTTTCCAGGAAAAATAAATAGGGCAGGCTAGAAAAGTCAGTGCCCTCCTAACCATACCCAAGCACTCTGAATTTGTTGGTGAGGTCCATTTTCCTCTATGAGTTCATGGTGACGTAACCCTAACCCTAAGTAGAATTTTCCTCCAATGGGATTTTCCCATGCATTTTTCCAGGAAAAATAAATAGGGCTGGCTACAAAAGCCAGTGCCCTCCTAACCATACCAAGCACTCCAAAGTTGTTGGCAACACCCATTTTCCTCTCAGGGCTGATGGTAACGTAACCCTAACCCTAAGTGGAATTTTCCTCCAATGGGATTATCCCATGTATTTGACCCGGAAATATAGATAGGGCATGCGAGAAAAGCCAGTGCCCTCCTAACCATAACCAAGCACTCCGAATTTGTTGGTGAAGTCCATTTTACTCTATGAGTTCATGGTGACGTAACCCTAACCCTAACTGGAATTTTCCTCCAATGGGTTTTTCTCATGCATTTTTCCAGGAAAATTAAATAGGGCAGGCTAGAAAAGTCAGTGCCCTCCTAACCATACCCAAGCACTTCGAATTTGTTGACGATGTCCCTTTTCCTATGTGGGTTCATGCTGACGTAACCCTAATCCTAAGTGGAATTTTCCTCCAAAGGGATTTTCCCATGTATTTTACCAGGAAACATAGATAGGACATACTAGAAAAGCCAGTGCCCTCCTAACCATATCCAAGCACTCCGAATATGTTGGTGAAGTCCATTTTACTCTATCAGTTAGTGGTGACGTAAACCTAACCCTAAGTGGAATATTCCTCCAATGGGATTATCCCATGTATTTTACCATGAAACATACGTATGGCAGACCAGAAAAGCCAGTGCCCTCCTAACCATACCCGAGAACTCCAAATTTGTTGGCGACACCCATTTTCCTCTCAGGGTTTATGGTGATGTAACCCTAACCCTAAGTGGAATTTTCCTCCAATGGGATTATCCCATGTATTTTACCAGGAAACATAGATAGGGCATGCTAGAAAAGCCAGTGCCCTCCTGACCATATCCAAGCACTCCGAATTTGTTGGTGAAGTCCATTTTACTCTATGACTTTAGGGTAACGTAACCCTAACCCTAACTGGAATTTTCCTCCAATGGGTTTTTCCCATGCATTTTTCCAGGAAAAATAAATAGGGCAGGCTAGAAAAGTCAGTGCCCTCCTAACCATACCCAAGCACTCTGAATTTGTTGGTGAGGTCCATTTTCCTCTATGAGTTCATGGTGACGTAACCCTAACCCTAAGTGGAATTTTCCTCCAATGGGATTATCCCATGTATTTGACCCGGAAATATAGATAGGGCATGCGAGAAAAGCCAGTGCCCTCCTAACCATATCCAAGCACTCCGAATTTGTTGGTGAAGTCCATTTTACTCTATGAGTTCATGGTGACGTAACCCTAACCCTAAGTAGAATTTTCCTCCAATGGGATTTTCCCATGCATTTTTCCAGGAAAAATAAATAGGGCAGGCTAGAAAAGTCAATGCCCTCCTAATCATACCCAAGCACTCTGAATTTGTTGGTGGTGACCATTTTCCTATGTGAGTTCATGGTGACGTAACCATAACCGTAAGTGGAATTTTCCTCCAATGGGATTTTCCCATGTATTTTACAAGGAAACATAGGTATGGAAGACCAAAAAAGTCAGTCCCTTCCTAACCATACCCAAGCACTCCGAATTGGTTGGCAATATCCATTTTCCTCTCAGGGTTCATGGTGATGTAAACCTAATCCTAAGCGGAATTTTTCTCCGATGGGATTTTCCCATGTATTTTACCCGGAAACATAGATAGGACATGCTAGAAAAGCCAGTGCCCTCCTAACCATATCCAAGCAATCCGAATTTGTTGGTGAAATCCATTTTACTCTATCAGTTAGTGGTGACGTAACCCTAACCCTAAGTGGAATTTTCCTTCAATGGGATTTTCCCTTGTTTTTTACCATGAAACATAGGTATGGCAGACCAGAAAAGTCAGTGCCCTCCTAACCATACCCAAGCACTCCAAATATGTTGGCGACACCGATTTTCCTCTCAGGGTTGATGGTGACGTAACCCTAACCCTAAGTGGAATTTTCCTCCATTGGGATTTTCCCATGCATTTTTCCAGGAAAAATAAATAGGGCTGACTAGAAAAGCAAATGCCCTCCGAATCATACCCAAGCAATCTGAATTTTGCTCTATGAGTTCATAGTGACGTAACCCTAACCCTAAGTGGAATTTTCCTCCAATGGGATTTTCCCATGTATTTTACCAGGAGACATAGATAGGGTAGGCGGTAAATTCCACTTAGGGTTAGGGTTATGTCACAATGCACTCATAGAGCAAAATGGACATCACCAACAAATTCAGAGTTCTTCGGTATGGTTAGGAGGGCACTGACTTTTCTGGCCTGCCCTATCTATGTTTCCTGGTAATATAAACGGGAAAATCCCATTGGAGGAAAATTCCACTTAGCGTTAGGGTTACGTCACCATCAACCCTGAGAGGAAAATGGGTGTCGCCAACAAATCTGGAGTTCATGGGTATGGTTAGGGGGGCATTGACTTTTCTAGCCTGCCCTATTTATTTTTCCTGTAAAAATGCATGGGAAAATCCCAATGGAGGAAAATTCCACTTAGGGTTAGGGTTACGTCACCATCAACCCTGAGAGGAAAATCGGTATCGCCAACAAATCTGGAGTGCATGGGTATGGTTAGGGGGGCATTGACTTTTCTAGCCTGCCCTATTTATTTTTCCTCGAAAAATTCATGGGAAAATCCCATTGGAGGAAAATTCCACCTAGGGTTAGTGTTACGTCACCATGAACTCATAGAGGAGAATGGACCTCACCAACAAATTCAGAGTGCTTGGGTATGGTTAGGAGGGCACTGACTTTTCTAGCCTGCCCTATTTATTTTCCTGGAAAAATGCGTGGGGAAAAACCCATTGGAGGAAAATTCCAGTTAGGGTTAGGGTTACGTCACCATGAACTCATAGAGCAAAATGGATGTCACCAACAAATTCAGACTGCTTGGGTATGATTATGAGGGCATTTGCTTTTGTAGCCTGCCCTATTTATTTTTCCTGGAAAAATCCATGGGAAAATCCCAATGGAGGAAAATTCCACTTAGGGTTAGGGTTACGTCACCATCAACCCTGAGAGGAAAATCGGTATCGCCAACATATTTGTACTGCTTGGGTATGGTTAGGAGGGCACTGACTTTTCTGGTCTGCCATACCTATGTTTCATGGGAAAATACATGGGGAAATCCCATTGAAGGAAAATTCCACTTAAGGTTATGGTTACGTCACCACTAACTGATAGAGTAAAATGGACTTCACCAACAAATTCAGAGTGCTTGGGTATGGTTAGGAGGGCACTGACTTTTCTAGTCTGCCCTATTTAATTTCCTGGAAAAATGCATGGGGAAAAACCCATTGGAGGAAAATTCCAGTTAGGGTTAGGGTTAAATCACCATGAAATCATAGAGTAAAATGGATGTCACCAACAAATTCAGAGTGCTTGGGTATGATTAGGAGGGCATTTGCTTTTCTAGCCTGCCCTATTTATTTTTCCTGGAAAAATCCATGGGAATATCCAAATGGAGGAAAATTCCACTTAGGGTTAGGGTTACGTCACCATCAACCCTGAGAGGAAAATCGGTATCGCCAAAATATTTGTACTGCTTGGGTATGGCTAGGAGGGCACTGACTTTTCTGGTCTGCCATACCTATGTTTCATGGGAAAATACATGGGAAAATCCCATTGAAGGAAAATTCCACTTAAGGTTAGGGTTACGTCACAACTAACTGATAGAGTAAAATGGACTTCACCAACAAATTCGGAGTGTTTGGATATGATTAGGAGGGCACTGGCTTTTCTAGCCAGCCCTATCTATGTTTCCTGGTAAAATACATAGAAACATCCCATTGGAGGAAAATTCCACTTACGGTTAGGGTTACGTCACCATGAACTCATAGAGTAAAATGGACATTGCCAGCAAATTCGGAATGCTTATGTATGGTTAGGAGGGCACTGACTTTTCCACCCTGCCCTATCTATGATTCCTGGTAAAATACATGGGAAAATCCCATTGGAGGAATATTCCACTTAGGGTTAGGGTTACGTCACCATGAACTCATAGAGCAAAATGGACATCACCAAGAAATTCAGAGTGCTTGGGTATGGTTAGGAGGGCACTGACTTTTCTGGCCTGCCCTATCTATGTTTCCTGGTAAAATACATGGGAAAATCCCATTGGACGAAAATTCCACTTAGGGTTAGCGTTACGTCACCATCAACCCTGAGAGGAAAATGGGTGTCGCCAACAAATTTGGAGTGCTTGGGTATGGTTAGGAGGACACTGACTTTGCTGGCCTACGCTATCTATATTTCCAAGAAAATGAGTGGGAAAATCCCATTGGAGGAAAATTCCACTTAGAGTTAGGGTTACGTCACCATGAACTCACATAGCAAAATGGACATTGTCAACAATATCGGAGTGCTTGGATATGGTGAGGAGGGCACTGGTTTTTTTGGTCTTCCATACCTATATTTCATGGTAAGATAAATGGGAAAATCCCATTGGAGGAAAATTCCACTTGGGGTTAGGGTTATGTCACCATGAACTCACATAGGAAAATGGACGTCATCCACAAATTCGGAGTTCTTCGATATATTTAGGAGGGCGCTGGCTTTTGCACCCTGCCCTATCAATGTTTCCTGGTAAAATACATGGGAAAATCCCATTGGAGGAAAATTCCACTTAGGGTTAGGGTTAGGTCACCATGAACCCTGAGAGGAAAATCGGTGTCGCCAACAAATTTGGAGTTCTTGGGTATGGTTAGGAGGGCACTGACTTTTCTGGTCTGCCATACCTATGTTTCATGGTAAAATAAATGGGAAAATCCCATTGAAAGAAAATTGCACTTAGGGTTAGGGTTAAATCACCATGAACTCATAGAGTAAAATGGTCTTCACCAACAAATTCGGAGTGCTTGGATATGTTTAGGACACCACTGACCTTTGTACCCTGCCCTATCTATTTTTCCTGGTAAAATACATGGGAAAATCCCATTGGAGGAATATTCCACTTAGGGTTAGGGTTACGTCACCATGAACTCATAGAGCAAAATGGACATCACCAAGAAATTCAGAGTGCTTGGGTATGGTTAGGAGGGCACTGACTTTTCTGGCCTGCCCTATCTATATTTCCTGGTAAAATACATGGGAAAATCCCATTGAAAGAAAATTGCACTTAGGGTTAGGGTTAAATCACCATGAACTCATAGAGTAAAATGGACTTCACCAACAAACTCGGAGTGCTTGGATATGGTTAGGACAGCACTGACTTTTCTACCCTGCCCTATCTATGTTTCCTGGTAAAATACATGGGAAAATCCCATTGGAGGAATATTCCACTTAGGGTTAGGGTTACGTCACCATGAACTCATAGAGCAAAATGGACATCACCAAGAAATTCAGAGTGCTTGGGTATGGTTAGGAGGGCACTGACTTTTCTGGCCTGCCCTATCTATATTTCCTGGTAAAATACATGGGAAAATCCCATTGGACAAAAATTCCACTTAGGGTTAGCGTTACATCACCATCAACCCTGAGAGGAAAATGGGTGTCGCCAACAAATTTGGAGTGCTTGGGTATGGTTAGGAGGGCACTGACTTTTCTGGTCTGCCATACCTATGTTTCATGGTAAACCACATGGGAAAATCCCACTTAAGGAAAATTCTACTTAGGCTTAGGGTTACGTCACCATGAACTCATAGAGTAAAATGGACTTTACCAACAAATTCGGAGTGTTTGGATATGATTAGGAGGGCACTGGCTTTTCTAGCCAGCCCTATCTATGTTTCCTGGTAAAATACATAGAAACATCCCATTGGAGGAAAATTCCACTTACGGTTAGGGTTACGTCACCATGAACTCATAGAGTAAAATGGACATTGCCAGCAAATTCGGAATGCTTATGTGTGGTTAGGAGGGCACTGACTTTTCCACCCTGCCCTATCTATGATTCCTGGTAAAATACATGAGAAAATCCCATTGGAGGAATATTCCACTTAGGGTTAGGGTTACGTCACCATGAACTCATAGAGCAAAATGGACATCACCAAGAAATTCAGAGTGCTTGGGTATGGTTAGGAGGGCACTGACTTTTCTGGCCTGCCCTATCTATGTTTCCTGGTAAAATACATGGGAAAATCCCATGGGACGAAAATTCCACTTAGGGTTAGCGTTACGTCACCATCAACCCTGAGAGGAAAATGGGTGTCGCCAACAAATTTGGAGTGCTTGGGTATGGTTAGGAGGGCACTGACTTTTCTGGTCTGCCATACCTATGTTTCATGGTAAACCACATGGGAAAATCCCACTTAAGGAAAATTCTACTTAGGCTTAGGGTTACGTCACCATGAACTCATAGAGTAAAATGGACTTCACCAACAAATTCGGAGTGTTTGGATATGATTAGGAGGGCACTGGCTTTTCTAGCCAGCCCTATCTATGTTTCCTGGTAAAATACATAGAAACATCCCATTGGAGGAAAATTCCACTTAGGGTTAGGTTTACGTCACCATGAACTCATAGAGTAAAATGGACATTGCCAGCAAATTCGGAATGCTTGTGTATGGTTAGGTGGGCACTGACTTTTCCACCCTGCCCTATCTATGTTTCCTGGTAAAATATATGGGAAAATCCCATTGGAAGAAAATTCCACTTAGGGTTAGGGTTACATCACCATGAACTCATAGAGCAAAATGGATGTCACCAACAAATTCAGAGTGCTTGGGTATGGTTAGGAGGACACTGACTTTGCTGGCCTACGCTATCTATATTTCCAAGAAAATGAGGGGGAAAATCCCATTGGAGGAAAATTCCACTTAGAGTTAGGGTTACGTCACCATGAACTCACATAGCAAAATGGACATTGTCAACAATATCGGAGTGCTTGGATATGGTGAGGAGGGCACTGGTTTTTTTGGTCTTCCATACCTATATTTCATGGTAAGATAAATGGGAAAATCCCATTGGAGGAAAATTCCACTTGGGGTTAGGGTTATGTCACCATGAACTCACATAGGAAAATGGACGTCATCCACAAATTCGGAGTTCTTCGATATGTTTAGGAGGGCGCTGGCTTTTGCACCCTGCCCTATCAATGTTTCCTGGTAAAATACATGGGAAAATCCCATTGGAGGAAAATTCCACTTAGGGTTAGGGTTAGGTCACCATGAACCCTGAGAGGAAAATCGGTGTCGCCAACAAATTTGGAGTTCTTGGGTATGGTTAGGAGGGCACTGACTTTTCTGGTCTGCCATACCTATGTTTCATGGTAAAATAAATGGGAAAATCCCATTGAAAGAAAATTGCACTTAGGGTTAGGGTTAAATCACCATGAACTCATAGAGTAAAATGGACTTCACCAACAAATTCGGAGTGCTTGGATATGTTTAGGACAGCACTGACCTTTGTACCCTGCCCTATCTATTTTTCCTGGTAAAATACATGGGAAAATCCCATTGGAGGAAAATTCCACTTAGGATTAGGGTTACATCACCATGAACCCTGAGAGGAAAATGGATATTGCCACTCAATTCGGAGTGCTTGGGTATGGTTAGGAAGGCACTGACTTTTTTGGTTTTCCATACCTAGGTTTCCTTGTAAAATACATGGGAAAATCCCATTGGAGGAAAATTCCACTTAGCGTTAGGGTTATGTCACCATGACCTCACATAGGAAAATGGTCCCCACCAGCAAATTCAGAGTGCTTGGGTATGGTTAGGAGGGCACTGACTTTTCTAGCCTGCCCTATTTATTTTTCCTGGAAAAATGCATGGGAAAATCCCATTGGAGGAAAATTCCACTTAGGGTTAGGGTTATGTCATCATGAACTCATAGAGGAAAATGGACCTCACCAACAAATTCAGAGTGCTTGTGTATGGTTAGGAGGGCACTGACTTTTCCACCCTGCCCTATCTTTGTTTCCTGGTAAAATACATTGGAAAATCCCATTGGAGGAAAATTCCACTTAGGATTAGGGTTACATCACCATGAACCCTGAGAGGAAAATGGATATTGCCAACCAATTCGGAGTGCTTGGGTATGGTTAGGAGGGCACTGACTTTTCTGGTCTGCCATACCTATGTTTCATGGTAAAATACATGGGATAATCCCATTGGAGTAAAATTCCACTTAGGGTAAGGGTCAGGTCACCATGAACTCAAAGAGTAAAATGGACTTCGCCAAAAAATTCGGAGTGCTTGGATATGGTGAGGAGGGCACTGGCTTTTTTGGTCTTCTATACCTATGTTTCATGGTAAGATATATGGGAAAATCCCATTGGAGGAGAATTCCACTTAGAGTTAGGGTTACGTCACCATCAACCCTGAGAGGAAAATCGGTGTCGCCAACATACTTGGAGTGCATGGGTATGGTTAGGAGGGCACTGACTTTTCTTGTCTGCCATACCTATGTTTCATTGTAAAATACATGGGATAATCCCATTGGAGGAAAATTTCATTTAGGGTTAGAGTTACGTCACCATGAACTCACAGAGTAAAATGGACTTCGCCAAGACATTCGGAGTGCTTGGATATGGTTAGGACAGCACTGACCTTTCCACCCTGCCCTATCTATGTTTCCTGGTAAAATACATGGGAAAATCCCATTGGCGGTAAATTACACTTAGGGTTAGGGTTATGTCACAATGCACTCATAGAGCAAAATGGACATCACCAACAAATTCAGAGTTCTTCGGTATGGTTAGGAGGGCACTGACTTTTCTGGCCTGCCCTATCTATGTTTCCTGGTAAAATATATGGGAAAATCCCATTGGAGGAAAATTCCACTTAGTGTTAGGGTTAGGTCACCATCAACCCGGAGAGGAAAATGGGTGTCGCCAACAAATTTGGAGTGCATGGGTATGGTTAGGAGGGCATTGACTTTTCTAGCCTGCCCTATTTATTTTTCCTGGAAAAATGCATGGGAAAATCCCATTGGAGGAAAATTCCACTTAGGGTTAGGGTTACGTCACCATCAACCCTGAGAGGAAAATCGGTGTCGCCAACATATTTGGAGTGCATGGGTATGGTTAGGAGGGCACTGACTTTTCTGGTCTGCCATACCTATGTTTCATGGTAAAATACATGGGAAAATCCCATTGAAGGAAAATTCCACTTACCGTTAGGGTTATGTCACCATGAACTCACATAGGAAAATGGTCACCACCAGCAAATTCAGAGTGCTTGGGTATGGTTAGGAGGGCACTGACTTTTCTAGCCTGCCCTATTTATTTTTCCTGGAAAAATGCATGGGAAAAACCCATTGGAGGAAAATTCCACTTAGGGTTAGGGTTACGTCACCATGAACTCATAGAGTAAAATGGACATCACCAACAAATTCAGAGTGCTTGGGTATTGTTAGGAGGGCATTGACTTTTCTAGCCTACCCTATTTATTTTTCCTGGGAAAATGCATGGGAAAATCCCATTGGAGGAATATTCCACTTAACGTTAGGGTTAGGTCACCATGAAGTCATACAGTAAAATGGACATCACCAACAAATTCAGAGTGCTTGGGTATGGTTAAGAGGGCACTGACCTTTCTGGCCTACGCTATCCATGTTTCCTGGAAAATGAATGGGAAAATCCCATTGGAGGAAAATTCCACTTAGGGTTAGGGTTACCTCACCATGAACTCACATAGGAAAATGGACATCGTCAACAATTTCGGAGTGCTTGGATATGGTGAGGAGGGCACTGGCTTTTTTGTCTTCCATACGTACGTTTCATGGTAAGATACATGGGAAAATCCCATTGGAGGAAAATTCCACTTGGGGTTAGGGTATGTCACAATGAACTCACATAGGAAAATGGACATCATCCACAAATTTGGAGTTCTTGGACATGGTTAGGAGTGCGCTGGCTTTTGCACCCTGCCCTATCAATGTTTAATGGTAAAATACATGGGAAAATCCCATTGAAGGAAAATTCCACTTAGGGTTAGGGTTCCGTCACCATGAACTCATAGAGTAAAATGGACTTCACCATCAAATTCGGAGTGCTTGGATATGTTTAGGACAGCACTGACCTTTGTACCCTGCCCTATCTATGTTTCCTGGTAAAATAGATTGGAAAATCCCATTGGAGGAAAATTCCACTTAGGATTAGGGTTACATCACCATGACCCCGAGAGGAAAATGGATATTGCCAAGAAATTCAGAGTGCTTGGGTATGGTTAGGAGGGCACTGACTTTTCTGGCCTGCCCTATCTATGTTAACTGGTAAAATACATGGGAAAATCCCAATGGAGGAAAATTCCACTTAGGGTTAGTGTTACGTCACCATCAACCCTGAGAGGAAAATTGGTGTCGCCAACAAATTCAGAGTGCTTGGGTATCGTTAGGAAGGCACTGACTTTTTTTGGTCTTCCATACCTATGTTTCCTTGTAAAATAAATGGGAAAATCCCATTGGAGGAAAATTCCACTCAGGGTTAGGGTTACGTCACCATGAACTTACATAGCAAAATGGATATCGTCAACAATTTCGGAGTGCTTGGATATGGTGAGGAGGTCACTGGCTTTTTTGGTCTTCCATACCTATATTTCATGGTAAGATACATGGGAAAATCCCATTGGAGGAAAATTCCACTTAGGATTAGTGTTACATCACCATGACCCTGAGAGGAAAATGGATATTGCCAACCAATTCGGAGTGCTTGGGTATGGTTAGGAAGGCACTGACTATTTTGGTCTTTCATACCTATGTTTCATGGTAAAATACATTAGAAAATCCCATTGGAGGAAAATTCCACTTCGGGTTAGGGTTATGTCACCATGAACTCACATAGGAAAATGGACATCATCCACAAATTCGGAGTTCTTGGATATGGTTAGGAGGCCACTGGCTTTTGCACCCTGCCCTGTCAATGTTTCCTGGTAAAATACATGGGAAAATTCCATTGGAGGAAAATTCCACTTAGGGTTAGGTCACTATGAACCCTGAGAGGAAAATGGGTGTCGCCAACAAATTTGGAGTGCTTCGGTATGGTTAGGAGGGCACTGACTTTTCTGGTCTTCCATACTTTACATTTTCTTTTGTAAGTTCATGGTGACGTAACCCTAACCCTAAGTGGAATTTCCCCCCATGGGATTTTCCCATGTATTTTACCAGGAAACATAGATAGAGCAGGCCACAAAAGTCAGTGACCTCCTAACCATACACAAGCATTCCGAATTTGCTGCCAATGTCCATTTTACTCTATGAGTTGATGGTGACGTAACCCTAACCCTAAGTGGAATGTTCCTCCAATGGGATGTTTTTATGTATTTTACCAGGAAACATACATAGGTCAGGCTAGAAAATCCAACTTCCTCCTAACCAGATCCAAGCACTCCGAATTTGTGGACGATGTCCATTTTCCTATGTAAGTTCATGGTGACGTAACCCTAACCCTAATTGGAATTTTCCTCCATGGGATTTTCCCACGTATTTTACCAGGAAACATAGATAGGACATGCTAGAAAAGCCAGCACCCTCGTAACCATATCCAGGCACTCCGAATTTGTTGACGATGTCCATTTTCCTAAGTGAGTTCATGGTGACGTAACCCTAACCTTAAGTGGAATTTTCCTCCAATGGGATTATCCCATTTATTTTACCAGGAAACATAGATAGGGCAGGGTGGAAAAGTCAGTGCCCTCCTAACCATACACAAGCACTCCGAATTTGTTGACGATGTCCATTTTCCTATGTTTGTTCATGGTGACGTAAACCTAACCCTAAGTGGAATTTTCCTCCAATGGGATTTTCCCATGTATTTTACCAGGAAACATAGGTATGGAAGACCAAAAAATCAGTGGTTTCCTAACCATACCAAAGCACTCCGAATTTGTTGGCAATATCCATTTTCCTATCAGGGTTCATGGTGATGTAAACCTAATCCTAAGTGGAATTTTCCTCCGATGGGATTTTCCCATGTATTTTACCAGGAAACATAGATAGGATAGGCAAGAAAAGTCAGTGCCCTCCTAACCATACCCAAGCACTCCGAATTTGTTGGTGATGTCCATTTTACTCTTTGAGTTCATTGTGACGAAACCCTAACCCTAACTGGAATTTTCCTCCAAGGGGATTTTCCCATTTATTTTACCAGGAAACATAGATAGGGCAGGGTGGAAAAGTCAGTGCCCTCCTAACCATACACAAGCACTCCGAATTTGTTGACGATGTCCATTTTCCTATGTTTGTTCATGGTGACGTAAACCTAACCCTAAGTGGAATTTTCCTCCAATGGGATTTTCCCATGTATTTTACCAGGAAACATAGGTATGGAAGACCAAAAAATCAGTGGTTTCCTAACCATACCAAAGCACTCCGAATTTGTTGGCAATATCCATTTTCCTATCAGGGTTCATGGTGATGTAAACCTAATCCTAAGTGGAATTTTCCTCCGATGGGATTTTCCCATGTATTTTACCAGGAAACATAGATAGGATAGGCAAGAAAAGTCAGTGCCCTCCTAACCATACCCAAGCACTCCGAATTTGTTGGTGATGTCCATTTTACTCTATGAGTTCATTGTGACGAAACCCTAACCCTAACTGGAATTTTCCTCCAATGGGTTTTTCCCATGCATTTTTCCAGGAAAAATAAATAGGGCAGGCTAGAAAAGTCAGTGCCCTCCTAACCATACCCAAGCACTCTGAATTTGTTGGTGAGGTCCATTTTCCTCTATCAGTTCATGGTGACGTAACCCTAACCCTAAGTGGAATTTTCCTCCAATGGGATTTTCCCATGTATTTTACAAGGAAACATAGGTATAGAAGACTAAAAAAGTCAGTGCCTTCCAACCATACCCAAGCACTCCGAATTGATTGGCAATATCCATTTTCCTCTCAGGGTTCATGGTGATGTAACCCTAATCCTAAGTGGAATTTTCCTCCAATAGGATTTTCCCATGTATTTTAGCAGGAAACATAGATAGGGCAGGGAACAAAGGTCAGTGCTGTCCTAAACATATCCAAGCACTCCGAATTTGTTGGCGAAGTCCATTTTCCTCTGTGAGTTCATGGTGACGTAACGCTAACCCTAAGTGGAATTTTCCTCCAATGGGATTTTCTCATGTATTTTACCAGGAAACATAGATACGGCAGGCTAGAAAAGCCAGTGCGCTCCTAACCAAATCCAAACACTCCAAATTTGTTGGTGAAGTCCATTTTACTCTATGAGTTCATGGTGACGTAACCCTAACCCTAAGTGGAATTTTCCTTCAATGGGATTTTCCCATGTATTTTACAAGGAAACATAGGTATGGAAGACCAAAAAAGTCAGTGCCTTCCTAACCATATCCAAGCACTCCGAATTGGTTGGAAATATCCTTTTTCCTCTCAGGGTTAATGGTGATGTAACCCTAATCCTAAGTGGAATTTTCCTCCAATGGGATTTTACCATGTATTTTACAAGGAAACATAGATAGGGCAGGCTAGAAAAGTCAGTGCCCTCCTAAACATACCCAACCACTCCAAATTTGTTGGTGAAGTACATTTTACTCTATGAGTTCATGGTGACGTAACCCTAACACTAAGTGGAATTTTCCTTCAATGGGATTTTCCCATGTATGCCCTCCTAACCATACCCAAGCACTCCAAATTTGTTGGCGATACCCATTTTCCTCTGAGGGTTCATGGTGATGTAACACTAAATCTAAATGGAATTTTCCTCCAATGGGATTTTCCCATGCATTTTCCTAGGAAAAATAAATCGGGCAGGCTAGAAAAATCAATGCCCTCCTAATCATACTCAAGCAGTCTGAATTTGTTGGGGATGACCATTTTCCTATGTGAGTTCACGGTGATGTAACCCTAACCCTAAGTGGAATTTTCCTCCAAAGGGATTTTCCCATGTATTTTAACAGGAAACATAGGTATGGCAGATCAGAAAATTCAGTGCCTTCCTAACCATACCCAAGCACTACAAATTTGTTGGTGATGTCCATTTTACTCTATGAGTTCATGGTGACGTAACCCTAACCCTAAGTGGAATTTTCCTCCAATGGGATTTTCCTATGTATTTTATCAGGAAACATAGATAGGGAAGGGTGGAAAGGTCAGTGCTGTCCTAACCATATCCAAGAACTCCGAATTTGTGGATGATGTCCATTTTCCTATGTGAGTTCATGGTGACATAACCCTAACCCCAAGTGGAATATTCCTCCAATGATATTTTCTCATGTATTTTACTATGAAACATAGGTATAGCAGACCAGAAAAGTCAGTGCCCTCAAAACCATACCCAAGCACTCCAAATTTGTTGGCGACACCCATTTTCCTCTCAGGGTTGATGGTGACGTAACCCTAACCCTAAGTGGAATTTTCCTCCAATGGGATTTTCCTATGTATTTTACCAGGAAACTTAGATAGGGCAGGGTATAAAAGCCAGCGCCCTCCTAACCATATCCAAGCACTCCGAATTTGTGGACGATGTCCATTTTCCGATGTAAGTTCATGGTGACGTAACCCTAACCCTAAGTGGAATTTTCCTCCAATGGGATTTTCCCGTGTATTTTAATATGAAACATAGGTATGGCAGACCAGAAAAGTCAGTGCCCTCCTAACCATACCCATGCACTCCAAATATGTTGTCGACACCGATTTTCCTCTCAGGGTTGATGGTGATGTAACCCTAACCCTAAGTGGAATTTTCCTCCAATGGGATTTTCCCATATATTTTTACCAGGAAACATTGATAGGGCAGGGTGGAAAAGTCAGTGCCCTCCTAACCATACACAAGCATTCCGAAATTGCTGGCAATGTCCATTTTACTCTATGAGTTCATGGTGACGTAACCCTAATTCTAAGTGGAATTCTCCTCCAATGGGATTTTCCCATCTATCTTACCATGAAACATAGGTATAGAAGACCAAAAAAGCCAGTGCCCTCCTCACCATATCCAAGCACTCCGAATTTTTTGGCGAAGTCCATTTTACTCTTTGAGTTCATGGTGACCTGTCCCTTACCCTAAGTGGAATTTTCCTCCAATGGGATTATCCCATGTATTTTACCATGAAACATAGGTATGGCAGACCAGAAAAGTCGTTGCCCTCCTAACCATACCCAAGCACTCCAAATTTGTTGGCGACACCCATTTTCCTCTCAGGGTTGATGGTGACGTAACCCTAACCCTAAGTGGAATTTTCCTCCAATGGGATTTTCCCATGTATTTTACCAGGAAACATAGGTATGGAAGACCAGAAAAGTCAGTGCCCTCCTAACCATACCGAAGAACTCTGAATTTGTTGGTGATGTCCATTTTGGTCTATGAGTGCATTGTGACATAACCCTAACCCTAAGTGGAATTTTCCTCCAATGGGATTTTCCCGTGTATTTTAATATGAAACATAGGTATGGCAGACCAGAAAAGTCAGTGCCCTGCTAACCATACCCATGCACTCCGAATTGATTGGCAATATCCATTTTCCTCTCAGGGTTCATGGTGATGTAACCCTAATCCTAAGTGGAATTTTCCTCCAATGGGATTTTCCCATGTATTTTACCAGGAAAAATAGATAGGGCAGGGTACAAAGGTCAGTGCTGTCCTAAACATATCCAAGCACTCCGAATTTGTTGGTGAAGTCCATTTTACTCTATGAGTTCATGGTGATTTAACCCTAACCCTAAGTGCAATTTTCTTTCAATGGGATTTTCCCATGTATTTTACCATGAAACATAGGTATGGCAGACCAGAAAAGTCAGTGCCCTCCTAACCATACCCAAGCACTCCAAATTTGTTGGCGACACCCATTTTCCTCTCAGGGTCCATGGTGATGTAACCCTAATCCTAAGTGGAATTTTCCTCCAATGGGATTTTCCCATGTATTTTACCAGGAAACATTGATATGGCAGGGTGCAAAAGCCAGCGCCCACCTAACCATATCCAAGAACTCCGAATTTGTGGATGATGTCCATTTTCCTATGTGAGTTCATGGTGACATAACCCTAACCCCAAGTGGAATATTCCTCCAATAATATTTTCTGATGTATTTTACTATGAAACATAGGTATAGCAGACCAGAAAAGTCAGTGCCCTCCTAACCATACCCAAGCACTCCAAATTTGTTGGCGACACCCATTTTCCTCTCAGGGTTGATGGTGACGTAACCCTAACCCTAAGTGGAATTTTCCTCCAATGGGATTTTTCCATGTATTTTACCAGGAAACATAGATAGGGCAGGCTAGAAAAGCCAGTGCCCTGCTAACCATATCCAAGCACTCCGAATTTGTTGGTGAAGTCCATTTTACTCTTTGAGTTCATGGTGACGTGACCCTTACCCTAAGTGGAATTTTCCTCCAATGGGATTATCCCATGTATTTTACCATGAAACATAGGTATGGCAGACCAGAAAAGTCGGTGCCCTCCTAACCATACCCAACCACTCCGAATTGGTTGGCAATATCCATTTTCCTCTCAGGGTTCATGGTGATGTAACCCTAATCCTAAGTGGAATTTTTCTCCAATGGGATTTTCCAATGTATTTTACCAGGAAACAAACATAGGGCAGGGTGGAAAAGTCAGTGCCCTCCTAACCATACACAAGCACTCCGAATTTGTTGGTGATGTCCATTTTACTCTACGTGTTCATGGTGACGTAACCCTAACCCTAAGTGGAATTTTCCTCCAATGGGATTTTCCCATGCATGTTTCCAGGAAAAATAAATAGGACAGACTAGAAAAGTCAGTGCCTTCCTAACCATACCGAAGCACTCTGAATTTGTTCGTGAGGTCCATTTTCCTCTATGAGTTCATGATGACATAACCCTAACCCTAAGTGGAATTTTCCTCCAAGGGGATTTTCCCATGCATTTTTCCAGAAAAAATAAATAGGGCAGGCTAGAAAAGTCAATGCCCTCCTAACCATACCCATGCACTCCAGATTTGTTGGCGACACCCATTTTCCTCTCAGGGTTGATGGTGACCTAACCCTAACGCTAAGTGGAATTTTCCTCCAATGGGATTTTCCCATGTATTTTACCAGGACACATAGATAGGGCAGGCCAGAAAAGTCAGTGCCCTCCTAACCATACCGAAGAACTCTGAATTTGTTGGTGATGTCCATCTTGCTCTATGAGTGCATTGTGACATAACCCTAACCCTAAGTGGAATTTTCCTCCAATGGGATTTTCCCGTGTATTTTAATATGAAACATAGGTATGGCAGAACAGAAAAGTCAGTGCCCTGCTAACCATACCCATGCACTCCAAATATGTTGGCGACACCAATTTTCCTCTCAGGGTTGATGGTGACGTAATCCTAACCCTAAGTGAAATTTTCCTCCAATGGGATTTTCCCATGCATTTTTCCAGGAAAAATAAATAGGGCAGGCTAGAAAAGTCAGTGCCCTCCTAACCATACCCAAGCACTCTGAATTTGCTGGTGGTGACCATTTTCCTATGTGAGTTCATGGTGACATAACCCTAACGCTAAGTGGAATTTTCCTCCAATGGGATTTTCCCATGTATTTTACAAGGAAACATAGGTATGGAAAACCAAAAAAGTCAGTGCCTTCCTAACCATACCCAAGCACTCCGAATTGATTGGCAATATCCATTTTCCTCTCAGGGTTCATGGTGATGTAACCCTAATCCTAAGTGGAATTTTCCTCCAATGGGATTTTCCCATGTATTTTACCAGGAAAAATAGATAGGGCAGGGTACAAAGGTCAGTGCTGTCCTAAACATATCCAAGCACTCCGAATTTGTTGGTGAAGTCCATTTTACTCTATGAGTTCATGGTGATTTAACCCTAACCCTAAGTGCAATTTTCTTTCAATGGGATTTTCCCATGTATTTTACCATGAAACATAGGTATGGCAGACCAGAAAAGTCAGTGCCCTCCTAACCATACCCAGGCACTCCAAATTTGTTGGCGACACCCATTTTCCTCTCAGGGTCCATGGTGATGTAACCCTAATCCTAAGTGGAATTTTCCTCCAATGGGATTTTCCCATGTATTTTACCAGGAAACATTGATATGGCAGGGTGCAAAAGCCAGCGCCCACCTAACCATATCCAAGAACTCCGAATTTGTGGATGATGTCCATTTTCCTATGTGAGTTCATGGTGACATAACCCTAACCCCAAGTGGAATATTCCTCCAATGATATTTTCTGATGTATTTTACTATGAAACATAGGTATAGCAGACCAGAAAAGTCAGTGCCCTCCTAACCATACCCAAGCACTCCAAATTTGTTGGCGACACCCATTTTCCTCTCAGGGTTGATGGTGACGTAACCCTAACCCTAAGTGGAATTTTCCTCCAATGGGATTTTTCCATGTATTTTACCAGGAAACATAGATAGGGCAGGCTAGAAAAGCCAGTGCCCTGCTAACCATATCCAAGCACTCCGAATTTGTTGGTGAAGTCCATTTTACTCTTTGAGTTCATGGTGACGTGACCCTTACCCTAAGTGGAATTTTCCTCCAATGGGATTATCCCATGTATTTTACCATGAAACATAGGTATGGCAGACCAGAAAAGTCGGTGCCCTCCTAACCATACCCAACCACTCCGAATTGGTTGGCAATATCCATTTTCCTCTCAGGGTTCATGGTGATGTAACCCTAATCCTAAGTGGAATTTTCCTCCAATGGGATTTTCCAATGTATTTTACCAGGAAACAAACATAGGGCAGGGTGGAAAAGTCAGTGCCCTCCTAACCATACACAAGCACTCCGAATTTGTTGGTGATGTCCATTTTACTCTATGTGTTCATGGTGACGTAACCCTAACCCTAAGTGGAATTTTCCTCCAATGGGATTTTCCCATGCATTTTTCCAGGAAAAATAAATAGGACAGACTAGAAAAGTCAGTGCCTTCCTAACTATACCGAAGCACTCTGAATTTGTTGGTGAGGTCCATTTTCCTCTATGAGTTCATGATGACATAACCCTAACCCTAAGTGGAATTTTCCTCCAATGGGATTTTCCCATGCATTTTTCCAGGAAAAATAAATAGGGCAGGCTAGAAAAGTCAATGCCCTCCTAACCATACCCATGCACTCCAGATTTGTTGGCGACACCCATTTTCCTCTCAGGGTTGATGGTGACGTAACCCTAACGCTAAGTGGAATTTTCCTCCAATGGGATTTTCCCATGCATTTTTCCAGGAAAAATAAATAGGACAGACTAGAAAAGTCAGTGCCTTCCTAACCATACCGAAGCACTCTGAATTTGTTGGTGAGGTCCATTTTCCTCTATGAGTTCATGATGACATAATCCTAACCCTAAATGGAATTTTCCTCCAATGGGATTTTCCCATGCATTTTTCCAGAAAAAATAAATAGGTCAGGCTAGAAAAGTCAATGCCCTCCTAACCATACCCATGCACTCCAGATTTGTTGGCGACACCCATTTTCCTCTCAGGGTTGATGGTGACCTAACCCTAACGCTAAGTGGAATTTTCCTCCAATGGGATTTTCCCATGTATTTTACCAGGAAACATAGATAGGGCAGGCCAGAAAAGTCAGTGCCCTCCTAACCATACCGAAGAACTCTGAATTTGTTGGTGATGTCCATTTTAATCTATGGGTTCATGGTGACGTAACCCTAACCCTAAGTGGAATTTTCCTCCAATGGGATTTTCCCATGTATTTTACCAGGAAACATAGGTATGGAAGACCAGAAAAGTCAGTGCCCTCCTAACCATACCGAAGAACTCTGAATTTGTTGGTGATGTCCATTTTGCTCTATGAGTGCATTGTGACATAACCCTAACCCTAAGTGGAATTTTCCTCCAATGGGATTTTCCCGTGTATTTTAATATGAAA
Source organism: Crotalus tigris (assembly GCF_016545835.1). NCBI lineage: Eukaryota > Metazoa > Chordata > Lepidosauria > Squamata > Viperidae > Crotalus > Crotalus tigris. The sequence goes on from NW_024097581.1 coordinate 128,664, forward strand.
CATAGGTATGGCAGACCAGAAAAGTCAGTGCCCTGCTAACCATACCCATGCACTCCAAATATGTTGGCGACACCGATTTTCCTCTCAGGGTTGATGGTGACGTAACCCTAACCCTAAGTGGAATTTTCCTCCAATGGGATTTTCCCATGCATTTTTCCAGGAAAAATAAATAGGGCAGGCTAGAAAAGTCAGTGCCCTCCTAACCATACCCAAGCACTCTGAATTTGCTGGTGGTGACCATTTTCCTATGTGAGTTCATGGTGACATAACCCTAACGCTAAGTGGAATTTTCCTCCAATGGGATTTTCCCATGTATTTTACAAGGAAACATAGGTATGGAAAACCAAAAAAGTCAGTGCCTTCCTAACCATACCCAAGCACTCCGAATTGATTGGCAATATCCATTTTCCTCTCAGGGTTCATGGTGATGTAACCCTAATCCTAAGTGGAATTTTCCTCCAATGGGATTTTCCCATGTATTTTACCAGGAAAAATAGATAGGGCAGGGTACAAAGGTCAGTGCTGTCCTAAACATATCCAAGCACTCCGAATTTGTTGGTGAAGTCCATTTTACTCTATGAGTTCATGGTGATTTAATCCTAACCCTAAGTGCAATTTTCTTTCAATGGGATTTTCCCATGTATTTTACCAGGAAACATAGGTATGGCAGACCAGAAAAGTCAGTGCCCTCCTAACCATACCCAGGCACTCCAAATTTGTTGTCGACACCCATTTTCCTCTCAGGGTCATGGTGATGTAACCCTAATCCTAAGTGGAATTTTCCTCCAATCGGATTTTCCCATGTATTTTACCAGGAAACATTGATATGGCAGGGTGCAAAAGCCAGCGCCCACCTAACCATATCCAAGAACTCCGAATTTGTGGATGATGTCCATTTTCCTATGTGAGTTCATGGTGACATAACCCTAACCCCAAGTGGAATATTCCTCCAATGATATTTTCTCATGTATTTTACTATGAAACATAGGTATAGCAGACCAGAAAAGTCAGTGCCCTCCTAACCATACCCAAGCACTCCAAATTTGTTGGCGACACCCATTTTCCTCTCAGGGTTGATGGTGACGTAACCCTAACCCTAAGTGGAATTTTCCTCCAATGGGATTTTTCCATGTATTTTACCAGGAAACATAGATAGGGCAGGCTAGAAAAGCCAGTACCCTGCTAACCATATCCAAGCACTCCAAATTTGTTGGTGAAGTCCATTTTATTCTATGAGTTCATGGTGACGTTACCCTAACCCTAAGTGGAATTTTCCTTCAATGGGATTTTCCCATGTATTTTACCATGAAACATAGGTATGGCAGACCAGAAAAGTCAGTGCCCTCCTAACCATACCCAAACACTCCAAATTTGTTGGCGACACCCATTTTACTCTCAGGGTTCATGGTGACGTAACCCTAATTCTATGTGGAATTTTCCTCCAATGGGATTTACCCATGTATTTTACCAGGAAACAAAGATAGTACAGGGTGGAAAAGTCAGTGCCCTCCTAACCATACACAAGCACTCCGAATTTGTTGGTGATGTCCATTTTACTCTATGATTTCATGGTGACGTAACCCTAATCCTAAGTGGAATTTTCCTCCAATGGGATTTTCCAATGTATTTTTCCAGGATACAAAGATAGGGCAGGGTGGAAAAGTCAGTGCCCTCCTAACCATACACATGCACTCCGAATTTGTTGGTGATGTCCATTTTACTCTATGTGTTCATGGGACGTAAGCCTAATCCTAAGTGGAATTTTCCTCCAATGGGATTTTCCAATATTTTACCAGGAAACAAAGATAGGGCAGGGTGGAAAAGTCAGTGCCCTCCTAACCATACACAAGCACTCCGAATTTGTTGGTGATGTCCATTTTACTCTACGTGTTCATGGTGACGTAACACTAACCCTAAGTGGAATTTTCCTCCAATTGGATTTTCCCATGCATTTTTCCAGGAAAAATAAATAGGGCAGGCTAGAAAAGTCAATGCCCTCCTAACCATACCCATGCACTCCAGATTTGTTGGCGACACCCATTTTCCTCTCAGGGTTGATGGTGACCTAACCCTAACGCTAAGTGGAATTTTCCTCCAATGGGATTTTCCCATGTATTTTACCAGGAAACATACATAGGGCAGGCCAGAAAAGTCAGTGCCCTCCTAACCATACCGAAGAACTCTGAATTTGTTGGTGATGTCCATTTTGCTCTATGAGTGCATTGTGACATAACCCTAACCCTAAGTGGAATTTTCCTCCAATGGGATTTTCCCGTGTACTTTAATATGAAACATATGTATGGCAGACCAGAAAAGTCAGTGCCCTGCTAACCATACCCATGCACTCCAAATATGTTGGCGACACCGATTTTCCTCTCAGGGTTGATGGTGACGTAACGCTAACCCTAAGTGGAATTTTCCTCCAATGGGATTTTCCCATGCATTTTTCCAGGAAAAATAAATAGGGCAGGCTAGAAAAGTCACTGCCCTCCTAACCATACCCAAGCACTCTGAATTTGTTGGTGAGGTCCATTTTCCTCTATGAGTTCATGATGACATAACCCTAACCCTAAGTGGAATTTTCCTCCAATGGGATTTTCCCATGCATTTTTCCAGGAAAAATAAATAGGGCAGGCTAGAAAAGTCAGTGCCCTCCTAACCATACCCAAGCACTCTGAATTTGCTGGTGGTGACCATTTTCCTATGTGAGTTCATGGTGACATAACCCTAACGCTAAGTGGAATTTTCCTCCAATGGGATTTTCCCATGTATTTTACCAGGAAACATAGGTATGGCAGACCAGAAAAGTCAGTGCCCTCCTAACCATACCCAGGCACTCCAAATTTGTTGGCGACACCCATTTTCCTCTCAGGGTCCATGGTGATGTAACCCTAATCCTAAGTGGAATTTTCCTCCAATGGGATTTTCCCATGTATTTTACCAGGAAACATTGATATGGCAGGGTGCAAAAGCCAGCGCCCACCTAACCATATCCAAGAACTCCGAATTTGTGGATGATGTCCATTTTCCTATGTGAGTTCATGGTGACATAACCCTAACCCCAAGTGGAATATTCCTCCAATGATATTTTCTCATGTATTTTACTATGAAACATAGGTATAGCAGACCAGAAAAGTCAGTGCCCTCCTAACCATACCCAAGCACTCCAAATTTGTTGGCGACACCCATTTTCCTCTCAGGGTTCATGATGACGTAACCCTAACCCTAAGTGGAATTTTCCTCCAATGGGATTTTTCCATGTATTTTACCAGGAAACATAGATAGGGCAGGCTAGAAAAGCCAGTACCCTGCTAACCATATCCAAGCACTCCAAATTTGTTGGTGAAGTCCATTTTATTCTATGAGTTCATGGTGACGTTACCCTAACCCTAAGTGGAATTTTCCTTCAATGGGATTTTCCCATGTATTTTACCATGAAACATAGGTATGGCAGACCAGAAAAGTCAGTGCCCTCCTAACCATACCCAAACACTCCAAATTTGTTGGCGACACCCATTTTACTCTCAGGGTTCATGGTGACGTAACCCTAATTCTATGTGGAATTTTCCTCCAATGGGATTTACCCATGTATTTTACCAGGAAACAAAGATAGTACAGGGTGGAAAAGTCAGTGTCTTCCTAACCATACCGAAGCACTCTGAATTTGTTGGTGAGGTCCATTTTCCTCTATGAGTTCATGATGACATAACCCTAACCCTAAGTGGAATTTTCCTCCAATGGGATTTTCCCATGCATTTTTCCAGGAAAAATAAATAGGGCAGGCTAGAAAAGTCAATGCCCTCCTAACCATACCCATGCACTCCAGATTTGTTGGCGACACCCATTTTCCTCTCAGGGTTGATGGTGATGTAACCCTAACGCTAAGTGGAATTTTCCTCCAATGGGATTTTCCCATGCATTTTTCAAGGAAAAATAAATAGGACAGACTAGAAAAGTCAGTGCCTTCCTAACCATACCGAAGCACTCTGAATTTGTTGGTGAGGTCCATTTTCCTCTATGAGTTCATGATGACATAACCCTAACCCTAAGTGGAATTTTCCTCCAATGGGATTTTCCCATGCATTTTTCCAGGAAAAATAAATAGGGCAGGCCAGAAAAGTCAATGCCCTCCTAACCATACCCATGCACTCCAGATTTGTTGGCGACACCCATTTTCCTCTCAGGGTTGATGGTGACCTAACCCTAACGCTAAGTGGAATTTTCCTCCAATGGGATTTTCCCATGTATTTTACCAGGAAACATAGATAGGGCAGGCCAGAAAAGTCAGTGCCCTCCTAACCATACCGAAGAACTCTGAATTTGTTGGTGATGTCCATTTTGCTCTATGAGTGCATTGTGACATAACCCTAACCCTAAGTGGAATTTTCCTCCAATGGGATTTTCCCGTGTATTTTAATATGAAACATAGGTATGGCAGACCAGAAAAGTCAGTGCCCTGCTAACCATACCCATGCACTCCAAATATGTTGGCGATACCAATTTTCCTCTCAGGGTTGATGGTGACGTAATCCTAACCCTAAGTGAAATTTTCCTCCAATGGGATTTTCCCATGCATTTTTCCAGGAAAAATAAATAGGGCAGGCTAGAAAAGTCAGTGCCCTCCTAACCATACCCAAGCACTCTGAATTTGCTGGTGGTGACCATTTTCCTATGTGAGTTCATGGTGACATAACCCTAACGCTAAGTGGAATTTTCCTCCAATGGGATTTTCCCATGTATTTTACAAGGAAACATAGGTATGGAAAACCAAAAAAGTCAGTGCCTTCCTAACCATACCCAAGCACTCCGAATTGATTGGCAATATCCATTTTCCTCTCAGGGTTCATGGTGATGTAACCCTAATCCTAAGTGGAATTTTCCTCCAATGGGATTTTCCCATGTATTTTACCAGGAAAAATAGATAGGGCAGGGTACAAAGGTCAGTGCTGTCCTAAACATATCCAAGCACTCCGAATTTGTTGGTGAAGTCCATTTTACTCTATGAGTTCATGGTGATTTAACCCTAACCCTAAGTGCAATTTTCTTTCAATGGGATTTTCCCATGTATTTTACCATGAAACATAGGTATGGCAGACCAGAAAAGTCAGTGCCCTCCTAACCATACCCAAGCACTCCAAATTTGTTGGCGACACCCATTTTCCTCTCAGGGTCCATGGTGATGTAACCCTAATCCTAAGTGGAATTTTCCTCCAATGGGATTTTCCCATGTATTTTACCAGGAAACATTGATATAGCAGGGTGCAAAAGCCAGCGCCCACCTAACCATATCCAAGAACTCCGAATTTGTGGATGATGTCCATTTTCCTATGTGAGTTCATGGTGACATAACCCTAACCCCAAGTGGAATATTCCTCCAATAATATTTTCTGATGTATTTTACTATGAAACATAGGTATAGCAGACCAGAAAAGTCAGTGCCCTCCTAACCATACCCAAGCACTCCAAATTTGTTGGCGACACCCATTTTCCTCTCAGGGTTGATGGTGACGTAACCCTAACCCTAAGTGGAATTTTCCTCCAATGGGATTTTTCCATGTATTTTACCAGGAAACATAGATAGGGCAGGCTAGAAAAGCCAGTGCCCTGCTAACCATATCCAAGCACTCCGAATTTGTTGGTGAAGTCCATTTTACTCTTTGAGTTCATGGTGACGTGACCCTTACCCTAAGTGGAATTTTCCTCCAATGGGATTATCCCATGTATTTTACCATGAAACATAGGTATGGCAGACCAGAAAAGTCGGTGCCCTCCTAACCATACCCAACCACTCCGAATTGGTTGGCAATATCCATTTTCCTCTCAGGGTTCATGGTGATGTAACCCTAATCCTAAGTGGAATTTTTCTCCAATGGGATTTTCCAATGTATTTTACCAGGAAACAAACATAGGGCAGGGTGGAAAAGTCAGTGCCCTCCTAACCATACACAAGCACTCCGAATTTGTTGGTGATGTCCATTTTACTCTACGTGTTCATGGTGACGTAACCCTAACCCTAAGTGGAATTTTCCTCCAATGGGATTTTCCCATGCATTTTTCCAGGAAAAATAAATAGGACAGACTAGAAAAGTCAGTGTCTTCCTAACCATACCGAAGCACTCTGAATTTGTTGGTGAGGTCCATTTTCCTCTATGAGTTCATGATGACATAACCCTAACCCTAAGTGGAATTTTCCTCCAATGGGATTTTCCCATGCATTTTTCCAGGAAAAATAAATAGGGCAGGCTAGAAAAGTCAATGCCCTCCTAACCATACCCATGCACTCCAGATTTGTTGGCGACACCCATTTTCCTCTCAGGGTTGATGGTGACGTAACCCTAACGCTAAGTGGAATTTTCCTCCAATGGGATTTTCCCATGCATTTTTCCAGGAAAAATAAATAGGACAGACTAGAAAAGTCAGTGCCTTCCTAACCATACCGAAGCACTCTGAATTTGTTGGTGAGGTCCATTTTCCTCTATGAGTTCATGATGACATAAACCTAACCCTAAGTGGAATTTTCCTCCAATGGGATTTTCCCATGCATTTTTCCAGGAAAAATAAATAGGTCAGGCTAGAAAAGTCAATGCCCTCCTAACCATACCCATGCACTCCAGATTTGTTGGCGACACCCATTTTCCTCTCAGGGTTGATGGTGACGTAACCCTAACGCTAAGTTGAATTTTCCTCCAATGGGATTTTCCCATGCATTTTTCCAGGAAAAATAAATAGGACAGACTAGAAAAGTCAGTGCCTTCCTAACCATACCGAAGCACTCTGAATTTGTTGGTGAGGTCCATTTTCCTCTATGAGTTCATGATGACATAACCCTAACCCTAAGTGGAATTTTCCTCCAATGGGATTTTCCCATGCATTTTTCCAGGAAAAATAAATAGGTCAGGCTAGAAAAGTCAATGCCCTCCTAACCATACCCATGCACTCCAGATTTGTTGGCGACACCCATTTTCCTCTCAGGGTTGATGGTGACCTAACCCTAACGCTAAGTGGAATTTTCCTCCAATGGGATTTTCCAATGTATTTTACCAGGAAACATAGATAGGGCAGGCCAGAAAAGTCAGTGCCCTCCTAACCATACCGAAGAACTCTGAATTTGTTGGTGATGTCCATTTTGCTCTATGAGTGCATTGTGACATAACCCTAACCCTAAGTGGAATTTTCCTCCAATGGGATTTTCCCGTGTATTTTAATATGAAACATAGGTATGGCAGACCAGAAAAGTCAGTGCCCTGCTAACCATACCCATGCACTCCAAATATGTTGGCGACACCGATTTTCCTCTCAGGGTTGATGGTGACGTAACCCTAACCCTAAGTGGAATTTTCCTCCAATGGGATTTTTCCATGCATTTTTCCAGGAAAAATAAATAGGGCAGGCTAGAAAAGTCAGTGCCCTCCTAACCATACCCAAGCACTCTGAATTTGCTGGTGGTGACCATTTTCCTATGTGAGTTCATGGTGACATAACCCTAACGCTAAGTGGAATTTTCCTCCAATGGGATTTTCCCATGTATTTTACAAGGAAACATAGGTATGGAAAAACAAAAAAGTCAGTGCCTTCCTAACCATACCCAAGCACTCCGAATTGATTGGCAATATCCATTTTCCTCTCAGGGTTCATGGTGATGTAACCCTAATCCTAAGTGGAATTTTCCTCCAATGGGATTTTCCCATGTATTTTACCAGGAAAAATAGATAGGGCAGGGTACAAAGGTCAGTGCTGTCCTAAACATATCCAAGCACTCCGAATTTGTTGGTGAAGTCCATTTTACTCTATGAGTTCATGGTGATTTAACCCTAACCCTAAGTGCAATTTTCTTTCAATGGGATTTTCCCATGTATTTTACCATGAAACATAGGTATGGCAGACCAGAAAAGTCAGTGCCCTCCTAACTATACCCAAGCACTCCAAATTTGTTGGCGACACCCATTTTCCTCTCAGGGTCCATGGTGATGTAACCCTAATCCTAAGTGGAATTTTCCTCCAATGGGATTTTCCCATGTATTTTACCAGGAAACATTGATATGGCAGGGTGCAAAAGCCAGCGCCCACCTAACCATATCCAAGAACTCCGAATTTGTGGATGATGTCCATTTTCCTATGTGAGTTCATGGTGACATAACCCTAACCCCAAGTGGAATATTCCTCCAATGATATTTTCTGATGTATTTTACTATGAAACATAGGTATAGCAGACCAGAAAAGTCAGTGCCCTCCTAACCATACCCAAGCACTCCAAATTTGTTGGCGACACCCATTTTCCTCTCAGGGTTGATGGTGACGTAACCCTAACCCTAAGTGGAATTTTCCTCCAATGGGATTTTTCCATGTATTTTACCAGGAAACATAGATAGGGCAGGCTAGAAAAGCCAGTGCCCTGCTAACCATATCCAAGCACTCCGAATTTGTTGGTGAAGTCCATTTTACTCTTTGAGTTCATGGTGACGTGACCCTTACCCTAAGTGGAATTTTCCTCCAATGGGATTATCCCATGTATTTTACCATGAAACATAGGTATGGCAGACCAGAAAAGTCGGTGCCCTCCTAACCATACCCAACCACTCCGAATTGGTTGGCAATATCCATTTTCCTCTCAGGGTTCATGGTGATGTAACCCTAATCCTAAGTGGAATTTTTCTCCAATGGGATTTTCCAATGTATTTTACCAGGAAACAAACATAGGGCAGGGTGGAAAAGTCAGTGCCCTCCTAACCATACACAAGCACTCCGAATTTGTTGGTGATGTCCATTTTACTCTACGTGTTCATGGTGACGTAACCCTAACCCTAAGTGGAATTTTCCTCCAATGGGATTTTCCCATGCATTTTTCCAGGAAAAATAAATAGGACAGACTAGAAAAGTCAGTGTCTTCCTAACCATACCGAAGCACTCTGAATTTGTTGGTGAGGTCCATTTTCCTCTATGAGTTCATGATGACATAACCCTAACCCTAAGTGGAATTTTCCTCCAATGGGATTTTCCCATGCATTTTTCCAGGAAAAATAAATAGGGCAGGCTAGAAAAGTCAATGCCCTCCTAACCATACCCATGCACTCCCGATTTGTTGGCGACACCCATTTTCCTCTCAGGGTTGATGGTGACGTAACCCTAACGCTAAGTGGAATTTTCCTCCAATGGGATTTTCCCATGCATTTTTCCAGGAAAAATAAATAGGACAGACTAGAAAAGTCAGTGCCTTCCTAACCATACCGAAGCACTCTGAATTTGTTGGTGAGGTCCATTTTCCTCTATGAGTTCATGATGACATAAACCTAACCCTAAGTGGAATTTTCCTCCAATGGGATTTTCCCATGCATTTTTCCAGGAAAAATAAATAGGTCAGGCTAGAAAAGTCAATGCCCTCCTAACCATACCCATGCACTCCAGATTTGTTGGCGACACCCATTTTCCTCTCAGGGTTGATGGTGACGTAACCCTAACGCTAAGTTGAATTTTCCTCCAATGGGATTTTCCCATGCATTTTTCCAGGAAAAATAAATAGGACAGACTAGAAAAGTCAGTGCCTTCCTAACCATACCGAAGCACTCTGAATTTGTTGGTGAGGTCCATTTTCCTCTATGAGTTCATGATGACATAACCCTAACCCTAAGTGGAATTTTCCTCCAATGGGATTTTCCCATGCATTTTTCCAGGAAAAATAAATAGGTCAGGCTAGAAAAGTCAATGCCCTCCTAACCATACCCATGCACTCCAGATTTGTTGGCGACACCCATTTTCCTCTCAGGGTTGATGGTGACCTAACCCTAACGCTAAGTGGAATTTTCCTCCAATGGGATTTTCCAATGTATTTTACCAGGAAACATAGATAGGGCAGGCCAGAAAAGTCAGTGCCCTCCTAACCATACCGAAGAACTCTGAATTTGTTGGTGATGTCCATTTTGCTCTATGAGTGCATTGTGACATAACCCTAACCCTAAGTGGAATTTTCCTCCAATGGGATTTTCCCGTGTATTTTAATATGAAACATAGGTATGGCAGACCAGAAAAGTCAGTGCCCTGCTAACCATACCCATGCACTCCAAATATGTTGGCGACACCAATTTTCCTCTCAGGGTTGATGGTGACGTAACCCTAACCCTAAGTGGAATTTTCCTCCAATGGGATTTTCCCATGCATTTTTCCAGGAAAAATAAATAGGGCAGGCTAGAAAAGTCAGTGCCCTCCTAACCATACCCAAGCACTCTGAATTTGCTGGTGGTGACCATTTTCCTATGTGAGTTCATGGTGACATAACCCTAACGCTAAGTGGAATTTTCCTCCAATGGGATTTTCCCATGTATTTTACAAGGAAACATAGGTATGGAAAACCAAAAAAGTCAGTGCCTTCCTAACCATACCCAAGCACTCCGAATTGATTGGCAATATCCATTTTCCTCTCAGGGTTCATGGTGATGTAACCCTAATCCTACGTGGAATTTTCCTCCAATGGGATTTTCCCATGTATTTTACCAGGAAAAATAGATAGGGCAGGGTACAAAGGTCAGTGCTGTCCTAAACATATCCAAGCACTCCGAATTTGTTGGTGAAGTCCATTTTACTCTATGAGTTCATGGTGATTTAATCCTAACCCTAAGTGCAATTTTCTTTCAATGGGATTTTCCCATGTATTTTACCAGGAAACATAGGTATGGCAGACCAGAAAAGTCAGTGCCCTCCTAACCATACCCAGGCACTCCAAATTTGTTGTCGACACCCATTTTCCTCTCAGGGTCCATGGTGATGTAACCCTAATCCTAAGTGGAATTTTCCTCCAATCGGATTTTCCCATGTATTTTACCAGGAAACATTGATATGGCAGGGTGCAAAAGCCAGCGCCCACCTAACCATATCCAAGAACTCCGAATTTGTGGATGATGTCCATTTTCCTATGTGAGTTCATGGTGACATAACCCTAACCCCAAGTGGAATATTCCTCCAATGATATTTTCTCATGTATTTTACTATGAAACATAGGTATAGCAGACCAGAAAAGTCAGTGACCTCCTAACCATACCCAAGCACTCCAAATTTGTTGGCGACACCCATTTTCCTCTCAGGGTTGATGGTGACGTAACCCTAACCCTAAGTGAAATTTTCCTCCAATGGGATTTTTCCATGTATTTTACCAGGAAACATAGATAGGGCAGGCTAGAAAAGCCAGTACCCTGCTAACCATATCCAAGCACTCCGAATTTGTTGGTGAAGTCCATTTTATTCTATGAGTTCATGGAGACGTTACCCTAACCCTAAGTGGAATTTTCCTTCAATGGGATTTTCCCATGTATTTTACCATGAAACATAGGTATGGCAGACCAGAAAAGTCAGTGCCCTCCTAACCATACCCAAACACTCCAAATTTGTTGGCGACACCCATTTTACTCTCAGGGTTCATGGTGACGTAACCCTAATTCTATGTGGAATTTTCCTCCAATGGGATTTACCCATGTATTTTACCAGGAAACAAAGATAGTACAGGGTGGAAAAGTCAGTGCCCTCCTAACCATACACAAGCACTCCGAATTTGTTGGTGATGTCCATTTTACTCTATGATTTCATGGTGACGTAACCCTAATCCTAAGTGGAATTTTCCTCCAATGGGATTTTCCAATGTATTTTTCCAGGATACAAAGATAGGGCAGGGTGGAAAAGTCAGTGCCCTCCTAACCATACACATGCACTCCGAATTTGTTGGTGATGTCCATTTTACTCTATGTGTTCATGGGACGTAAGCCTAATCCTAAGTGGAATTTTCCTCCAATGGGATTTTCCAATATTTTACCAGGAAACAAAGATAGGGCAGGGTGGAAAAGTCAGTGCCCTCCTAACCATACACAAGCACTCCGAATTTGTTGGTGATGTCCATTTTACTCTACGTGTTCATGGTGACGTAACACTAACCCTAAGTGGAATTTTCCTCCAATTGGATTTTCCCATGCATTTTTCCAGGAAAAATAAATAGGGCAGGCTAGAAAAGTCAATGCCCTCCTAACCATACCCATGCACTCCAGATTTGTTGGCGACACCCATTTTCCTCTCAGGGTTGATGGTGACCTAACCCTAACGCTAAGTGGAATTTTCCTCCAATGGGATTTTCCCATGTATTTTACCAGGAAACATACATAGGGCAGGCCAGAAAAGTCAGTGCCCTCCTAACCATACCGAAGAACTCTGAATTTGTTGGTGATGTCCATTTTGCTCTATGAGTGCATTGTGACATAACCCTAACCCTAAGTGGAATTTTCCTCCAATGGGATTTTCCCGTGTACTTTAATATGAAACATATGTATGGCAGACCAGAAAAGTCAGTGCCCTACTAACCATACCCATGCACTCCAAATATGTTGGCGACACCGATTTTCCTCTCAGGGTTGATGGTGACGTAACGCTAACCCTAAGTGGAATTTTCCTCCAATGGGATTTTCCCATGCATTTTTCCAGGAAACAAAGATAGTACAGGGTGGAAAAGTCAGTGCCCTCCTAACCATACACAAGCACTCCGAATTTGCTGGTGGTGACCATTTTCCTATGTGAGTTCATGGTGACATAACCCTAACGCTAAGTGGAATTTTCCTCCAATGGGATTTTCCCATGTATTTTACCAGGAAACATAGGTATGGCAGACCAGAAAAGTCAGTGCCCTCCTAACCATACCCAGGCACTCCAAATTTGTTGGCGACACCCATTTTCCTCTCAGGGTCCATGGTGATGTAACCCTAATCCTAAGTGGAATTTTCCTCCAATGGGATTTTCCCATGTATTTTACCAGGAAACATTGATATAGCAGGGTGCAAAAGCCAGCGCCCACCTAACCATATCCAAGAACTCCGAATTTGTGGATGATGTCCATTTTCCTATGTGAGTTCATGGTGACATAACCCTAACCCCAAGTGGAATATTCCTCCAATGATATTTTCTCATGTATTTTACTATGAAACATAGGTATAGCAGACCAGAAAAGTCAGTGCCCTCCTAACCATACCCATGCACTCCAAATTTGTTGGCGACACCCATTTTCCTCTCAGGGTTGATGGTAACGTAACCCTAACCCTAAGTGGAATTTTCCTCCAATGGGATTTTTCCATGTATTTTACCAGGAAACATAGATAGGGCAGGCTAGAAAAGCCAGTACCCTGCTAACCATATCCAAGCACTCCAAATTTGTTGGTGAAGTCCATTTTATTCTATGAGTTCATGGTGACGTTACCCTAACCCTAAGTGGAATTTTCCTTCAATGGGATTTTCCCATGTATTTTACCATGAAACATAGGTATGGCAGACCAGAAAAGTAAGTGCCCTCCTAACCATACCCAAACACTCCAAATTTGTTGGCGACACCCATTTTACTCTCAGGGTTCATGGTGACGTAACCCTAATTCTATGTGGAATTTTCCTCCAATGGGATTTACCCATGTATTTTACCAGGAAACAAAGATACTACAGGGTGGAAAAGTCAGTGTCTTCCTAACCATACCGAAGCACTCTGAATTTGTTGGTGAGGTCCATTTTCCTCTATGAGTTCATGATGACATAACCCTAACCCTAAGTGGAATTTTCCTCCAATGGGATTTTCCCATGCATTTTTCCAGGAAAAATAAATAGGGCAGGCTAGAAAAGTCAATGCCCTCCTAACCATACCCATGCACTCCAGATTTGTTGGCGACACCCATTTTCCTCTCAGGGTTGATGGTGACGTAACCCTAACGCTAAGTGGAATTTTCCTCCAATGGGATTTTCCCATGCATTTTTCAAGGAAAAATAAATAGGACAGACTAGAAAAGTCAGTGCCTTCCTAACCATACCGAAGCACTCTGAATTTGTTGGTGAGGTCCATTTTCCTCTATGAGTTCATGATGACATAACCCTAACCCTAAGTGGAATTTTCCTCCAATGGGATTTTCCCATGCATTTTTCCAGGAAAAATAAATAGGGCAGGCCAGAAAAGTCAATGCCCTCCTAATCATACCCATGCACTCCAGATTTGTTGGCGACACCCATTTTCCTCTCAGGGTTGATGGTGACCTAACCCTAACGCTAAGTGGAATTTTCCTCCAATGGGATTTTCCCATGTATTTTACCAGGAAACATAGATAGGGCAGGCCAGAAAAGTCAGTGCCCTCCTAACCATACCGAAGAACTCTGAATTTGTTGGTGATGTCCATTTTACTCTATGGGTTCTTGGTGACGTAACCCTAACCCTAAGTGGAATTTTCCTCCAGTGGGATTTTCCCATGTATTTTACCAGGAAACATAGGTATGGAAGACCAGAAAAGTCAGTGCCCTCCTAACCATACCGAAGAACTCTGAATTTGTTGGTGATGTCCATTTTGCTCTATGAGTGCATTGTGACATAACCCTAACCCTAAGTGGAATTTTCCTCCAATGGGATTTTCCCGTGTATTTTAATATGAAACATAGGTATGGCAGACCAGAAAAGTCAGTGCCCTGCTAACCATACCCATGCACTCCAAATATGTTGGCGACACCGATTTTCCTCTCAGGGTTGATGGTGACGTAACCCTAACCCTAAGTGGAATTTTCCTCCAATGGGATTTTCCCATGCATTTTTCCAGGAAAAATAAATAGGGCAGGTTAGAAAAGTCAGTGCCCTCCTAACCATACCCAAGCACTCTGAATTTGCTGGTGGTGACCATTTTCCTATGTGAGTTCATGGTGAAATAACCCTAACGCTAAGTGGAATTTTCCTCCAATGGGATTTTCCCATGTATTTTACAAGGAAACATAGGTATGGAAAACCAAAAAAGTCAGTGCCTTCCTAACCATACCCAAGCACTCCGAATTGATTGGCAATATCCATTTTCCTCTCAGGGTTCATGGTGATGTAACCCTAATCCTAAGTGGAATTTTCCTCCAATGGGATTTTCCCATGTATTTTACCAGGAAAAATAGATAGGGCAGGGTACAAAGGTCAGTGCTGTCCTAAACATATCCAAGCACTCCGAATTTGTTGGTGAAGTCCATTTTACTCTATGAGTTCATGGTGATTTAATCCTAACCCTAAGTGCAATTTTCTTTCAATGGGATTTTCCCATGTATTTTACCAGGAAACATAGGTATGGCAGACCAGAAAAGTCAGTGCCCTCCTAACCATACCCAGGCACTCCAAATTTGTTGTCGACACCCATTTTCCTCTCAGGGTCCATGGTGACGTAACCCTAATTCTATGTGGAATTTTCCTCCAATGGGATTTACCCATGTATTTTACCAGGAAACAAAGATAGTACAGGGTGGAAAAGTCAGTGCCCTCCTAACCATACACAAGCACTCCGAATTTGTTGGTGATGTCCATTTTACTCTATGATTTCATGGTGACGTAACCCTAATCCTAAGTGGAATTTTCCTCCAATGGGATTTTCCAATGTATTTTTCCAGGATACAAAGATAGGGCAGGGTGGAAAAGTCAGTGCCCTCCTAACCATACACATGCACTCCGAATTTGTTGGTGATGTCCATTTTACTCTATGTGTTCATGGGACGTAAGCCTAATCCTAAGTGGAATTTTCCTCCAATGGGATTTTCCAATATTTTACCAGGAAACAAAGATAGGGCAGGGTGGAAAAGTCAGTGCCCTCCTAACCATACACAAGCACTCCGAATTTGTTGGTGATGTCCATTTTACTCTACGTGTTCATGGTGACGTAACACTAACCCTAAGTGGAATTTTCCTCCAATTGGATTTTCCCATGCATTTTTCCAGGAAAAATAAATAGGGCAGGCTAGAAAAGTCAATGCCCTCCTAACCATACCCATGCACTCCAGATTTGTTGGCGACACCCATTTTCCTCTCAGGGTTGATGGTGACCTAACCCTAACGCTAAGTGGAATTTTCCTCCAATGGGATTTTCCCATGTATTTTACCAGGAAACATAGATAGGGCAGGCCAGAAAAGTCAGTGCCCTCCTAACCATACCGAAGAACTCTGAATTTGTTGGTGATGTCCATTTTGCTCTATGAGTGCATTGTGACATAACCCTAACCCTAAGTGGAATTTTCCTCCAATGGGATTTTCCCGTGTACTTTAATATGAAACATATGTATGGCAGACCAGAAAAGTCAGTGCCCTGCTAACCATACCCATGCACTCCAAATATGTTGGCGACACCGGTTTTCCTCTCAGGGTTGATGGTGACGTAACCCTAAGTGGAATTTTCCTCCAATGGGATTTTCCCATGCATTTTTCCAGGAAACAAAGATAGTACAGGGTGGAAAAGTCAGTGCCCTCCTAACCATACACAAGCACTCCGAATTTGCTGGTGGTGACCATTTTCCTATGTGAGTTCATGGTGACATAACCCTAACGCTAAGTGGAATTTTCCTCCAATGGGATTTTCCCATGTATTTTACCAGGAAACATAGGTATGGCAGACCAGAAAAGTCAGTGCCCTCCTAACCATACCCAGGCACTCCAAATTTGTTGGCGACACCCATTTTCCTCTCAGGGTCCATGGTGATGTAACCCTAATCCTAAGTGGAATTTTCCTCCAATGGGATTTTCCCATGTATTTTACCAAGAAACATTGATATAGCAGGGTGCAAAAGCCAGCGCCCACCTAACCATATCCAAGAACTCCGAATTTGTGGATGATGTCCATTTTCCTATGTGAGTTCATGGTGACATAACCCTAACCCCAAGTGGAATATTCCTCCAATAATATTTTCTGATGTATTTTACTATGAAACATAGGTATAGCAGACCAGAAAAGTCAGTGCCCTCCTAACCATACCCAAGCACTCCAAATTTGTTGGCGACACCCATTTTCCTCTCAGGGTTGATGGTTACCTAACCCTAACGCTAAGTGGAATTTTCCTCCAATGGGATTTTCCCATGTATTTTACCAGGAAACATAGATAGGGCAGGCCAGAAAAGTCAGTGCCCTCCTAACCATACCGAAGAACTCTGAATTTGTTGCTGATGTCCATTTTGCTCTATGAGTGCATTGTGACATAACACTAACCCTAAGTGGAATTTTCCTCCAATGGGATTATCCCATGTATTTGACCAGGAAACATAGATAGGGCAGGCTAGAAAAGCCAGTGCCCTCCTAACCATACCCAAGCACGCCAAATTTGTTGGCGACACCCATTTTCCTCTCAGGGTTGATGGTGACTTAACCCTAACCCTAAGTGGAATTTTCCTCCAATGGGATTATCCCATGTATTTGACCAGGAAACATAGATAGGGCAAGCTAGAAAAGTCAGTGCCCTCCTAACCATACCCAAGCACTCCGAATTTGTTGGTGACATACATTTTGCTATATGAATTCATGGAGACGTAACCCTAACCCTAAGTGGAATTTTCCTCCAAGGGGATTTTCCCATTTATTTTACCAGGAAACATAGATAGGGCAGGGTGGAAAAGTCAGTGCCCTACTAACCATACACAAGCACTCCGAATTTGTTGACGATGTCCATTTTCCTATGTGAGTTCATGGTGACGTAAACCTAACCCTAAGTGGAATTTTCCTCCAATGGGATTTTCCCATGTATTTTACCAGGAAACATAGGTATGAAAGACCAAAAAATCAGTGGCTTCCTAACCATACCAAAGCACTCCGAATTGGTTGGCAATATCCATTTTCCTCTCAGGGTTCATGGTGATGTAAACCTAATCCTAAGTGGAATTTTCCTCCGATGGGATTTTCCCATGTATTTTACCAGGAAACATAGATAGGGTAGGCAAGAAAAGTCAGTGCCCTCCTAACCATACCCAAGCACTCCGAATTTGTTGGTAACATCCATTTTACTCTATGAGTTCATTGTGCCGAAACCCTAACCCTAACTGGAATTTTCCTCCAATGGGTTTTTCCCATTCATTTTTCCAGGAAAAATAAATAGGGCAGGCTAGAAAATTCAGTGCCCTCCTAACCATACCCAAGCACTCTGAATTTGTTGGTGAGGTCCATTTTCCTCTATCAGTTCATGGTGACGTAACCCTAACCCTAAGTGGAATTTTCCTCCAATGGGATTTTCCCATGTATTTTACAAAGAAACATAGGTATGGAAGACTAAAAATTCAGTGCCTTCCAACCATACCCAAGCACTCCAAATTGATTGGCAATATCCATTTTCCTCTCAGGGTTCATGGTGATGTAACCCTAATCCTAAGTGGAATTTTCCTCCAATAGGATTTTCCCATGTATTTTAGCAGGAAACATAGATAGGGCAGGGAACAAAGGTCAGTGCTGTCCTAAACATATCCAAGCACTCTGAATTTGTTGGTGACGTCCATTTTACTCTATGAGTTCATTGTGCCGAAACCCTAACCCTAACTGGAATTTTCCTCCAATGGGTTTTTCCCATGCATTTTTCCAGGAAAAATAAATAGGGCAGGCTAGAAGAGTCAGTGCCCTCCTAACCATACCCAAGCACTCTGAATTTGTTGGTGAGGTCCATTTTCCTCTATCAGTTCATGGTGACGTAACCCTAACCCTAAGTGGAATTTTCCTCCAATGGGATTTTCCCATGTATTTTACCAGGAAACATAGATAGGGCAGGCCAGAAAAGTCAGTGCCCTCCTAACCATACCGAAGAACTCTGAATTTGTTGGTGATGTCCATTTTGCTCTATGAGTGCATTGTGACATAACACTAACCCTAAGTGGAATTTTCCTCCAATGGGATTATCCCATGTATTTGACCAGGAAACATAGATAGGGCAGGCTAGAAAAGCCAGTGCCCTCCTAACCATACCCAAGCACTCCAAATTTGTTGGCGACACCCATTTTCCTCTCAGGGTTGATGGTGACTTAACCCTAACCCTAAGTGGAATTTTCCTCCAATGGGATTATCCCATGTATTTGACCAGGAAACATAGATAGGGCAAGCTAGAAAAGTCAGTGCCCTCCTAACCATACCCAAGCACTCCGAATTTGTTGGTGACATACATTTTGCTATATGAATTCATGGAGACGTAACCCTAACCCTAAGTGGAATTTTCCTCCAAGGGGATTTTCCCATTTATTTTACCAGGAAACATAGATAGGGCAGGGTGGAAAAGTCAGTGCCCTACTAACCATACACAAGCACTCCGAATTTGTTGACGATGTCCATTTTCCTATGTGAGTTCATGGTGACGTAAACCTAACCCTAAGTGGAATTTTCCTCCAATGGGATTTTCCCATGTATTTTACCAGGAAACATAGGTATGAAAGACCAAAAAATCAGTGGCTTCCTAACCATACCAAAGCACTCCGAATTGGTTGGCAATATCCATTTTCCTCTCAGGGTTCATGGTGATGTAAACCTAATCCTAAGTGGAATTTTCCTCCGATGGGATTTTCCCATGTATTTTACCAGGAAACATAGATAGGGTAGGCAAGAAAAGTCAGTGCCCTCCTAACCATACCCAAGCACTCCGAATTTGTTGGTAACATCCATTTTACTCTATGAGTTCATTGTGCCGAAACCCTAACCCTAACTGGAATTTTCCTCCAATGGGTTTTTCCCATTCATTTTTCCAGGAAAAATAAATAGGGCAGGCTAGAAAATTCAGTGCCCTCCTAACCATACCCAAGCACTCTGAATTTGTTGGTGAGGTCCATTTTCCTCTATCAGTTCATGGTGACGTAACCCTAACCCTAAGTGGAATTTTCCTCCAATGGGATTTTCCCATGTATTTTACAAAGAAACATAGGTATGGAAGACTAAAAATTCAGTGCCTTCCAACCATACCCAAGCACTCCAAATTGATTGGCAATATCCATTTTCCTCTCAGGGTTCATGGTGATGTAACCCTAATCCTAAGTGGAATTTTCCTCCAATAGGATTTTCCCATGTATTTTAGCAGGAAACATAGATAGGGCAGGGAACAAAGGTCAGTGCTGTCCTAAACATATCCAAGCACTCTGAATTTGTTGGTGACGTCCATTTTACTCTATGAGTTCATTGTGCCGAAACCCTAACCCTAACTGGAATTTTCCTCCAATGGGTTTTTCCCATGCATTTTTCCAGGAAAAATAAATAGGGCAGGCTAGAAGAGTCAGTGCCCTCCTAACCATACCCAAGCACTCTGAATTTGTTGGTGAGGTCCATTTTCCTCTATCAGTTCATGGTGACGTAACCCTAACCCTAAGTGGAATTTTCCTCCAATGGGATTTTCCCATGTATTTTACCAGGAAACATAGATAGGGCAGGCCAGAAAAGTCAGTGCCCTCCTAACCATACCGAAGAACTCTGAATTTGTTGGTGATGTCCATTTTGCTCTATGAGTGCATTGTGACATAACACTAACCCTAAGTGGAATTTTCCTCCAATGGGATTATCCCATGTATTTGACCAGGAAACATAGATAGGGCAGGCTAGAAAAGCCAGTGCCCTCCTAACCATACCCAAGCACTCCAAATTTGTTGGCGACACCCATTTTCCTCTCAGGGTTGATGGTGACTTAACCCTAACCCTAAGTGGAATTTTCCTCCAATGGGATTATCCCATGTATTTGACCAGGAAACATAGATAGGGCAAGCTAGAAAAGTCAGTGCCCTCCTAACCATACCCAAGCACTCCGAATTTGTTGGTGACATACATTTTGCTATATGAATTCATGGAGACGTAACCCTAACCCTAAGTGGAATTTTCCTCCAAGGGGATTTTCCCATTTATTTTACCAGGAAACATAGATAGGGCAGGGTGGAAAAGTCAGTGCCCTACTAACCATACACAAGCACTCCGAATTTGTTGACGATGTCCATTTTCCTATGTGAGTTCATGGTGACGTAAACCTAACCCTAAGTGGAATTTTCCTCCAATGGGATTTTCCCATGTATTTTACCAGGAAACATAGGTATGGAAGACCAAAAAATCAGTGGCTTCCTAACCATACCAAAGCACTCCGAATTGGTTGGCAATATCCATTTTCCTCTCAGGGTTCATGGTGATGTAAACCTAATCCTAAGTGGAATTTTCCTCCGATGGGATTTTCCCATGTATTTTACCAGGAAACATAGATAGGGTAGGCAAGAAAAGTCAGTGCCCTCCTAACCATACCCAAGCACTCCGAATTTGTTGGTAACATCCATTTTACTCTATGAGTTCATTGTGCCGAAACCCTAACCCTAACTGGAATTTTCCTCCAATGGGTTTTTCCCATGCATTTTTCCAGGAAAAATAAATAGGGCAGGCTAGAAGAGTCAGTGCCCTCCTAACCATACCCAAGCACTCTGAATTTGTTGGTGAGGTCCATTTTCCTCTATCAGTTCATGGTGACGTAACCCTAACCCTAAGTGGAATTTTCCTCCAATGGGATTTTCTCATGTATTTTCCATGGTAACATAGAATGGGCAGGGTGGAAAAGTCAGTGCCCTCCTAACCATACACAAGCATTCCGAATTTGCTGGCAATGTCCATTTTACTCTATGAGTTCATGGTGACGTAACCCTAACACTAAATGGAATTTTCCTCCAATGGGATTTTCCCATGTATCTTACCATGAAACATAGATATGGAAGACCAAAAAAGCCAGTGCCCTCCTCACCATATCCAAGCACTCCGAATTTTTGGGCGAAGTCAATTTTACTCTTTGAGTTCATGGTGACCTGACCCTTACCCTAAGTGGAATTTTCCTCCAATGGGATTATCCCATGTATTTTACCAGGAAACATAGATAGGGCAGGCTAGAATAGCCAGTGCCCTCCTAATCATATCCAAACACTCCGAATTTGTTGGTGAAGTCCATTTTATTCTATGAGTTCATGGTGATGTAACCCTAACCCTAAGTGGAATTTTCCTTCAATGGGATTTTCCCGTGTATTTTACCATGAAACATAGGTATGGCAGACTAGAAAAATCAGTGCCCTGCTAACCATACCCAAGCACTCCAAATTTGTTGGCGACACCCATTTCCCTCTCAGGGTTGATGGTGATGTAACCCTAACCCTAAATGGAATTTTCCTCCAATGGGATTTTCCCATGTATTTTACCAGGAAACATAGATAGGGCAGCCCAGAAAAGTCAGTGCCTTCCTAACCATACACAAGCACTCCGAATTTGTTGACGATGTCCATTTTCCTATGTGAGTTCATGGTGACGTAACCCTAACCCTATGTGGAATGTTAGTTCAATGGGATTTTCCCATGTATTTTCCATGGTAACATAGATAGGGCAGCCCAGAAAAATCAGTGCCCTCCTAACCATACACAAGCACTCCGAATTTGCTGGCAATGTCCATTTTACTCTATGAGTTCATGGTGACGTAACCCTAACCCTATGTGGAATGTTAGTTCAATGGGATTTTCCCATGTATTTTACAAGGAAACATAGATAGGGCAGCCCAGAAAAATCAGTGCCTTCCTAACCATACACAAGCACTCTGAATTTCTTGGTGATGTCCATTTTCCTATGTAGGTTCATGGTGACGTAACCCTAACCCTAAGTGGAATTTTCCCCCATGGATTTTTCCCTGTATTTTACCAGGAAACATAGATAGGACATGCTAGAAAAGCCAGCACCCTCCTAACCATATCCAAGCACTCCGAATTTGTTTTACGATGTCCATTTTCCTATGTGAGTTCATGGTGACATAACCCTAACCCTA
Source organism: Crotalus tigris (assembly GCF_016545835.1). NCBI lineage: Eukaryota > Metazoa > Chordata > Lepidosauria > Squamata > Viperidae > Crotalus > Crotalus tigris. The sequence goes on from NW_024097581.1 coordinate 151,224, forward strand.
AATGGAATTTTCCTCCAATGGGATTTTCCCATGTATTTTACAAGGAAACATAGGTATGGAAGACCAAAAAAGTCTGTGCCTTCCTAAGCATACCCAAGCACTCCGAATTGCTTGGCAATATCCATTTTCCTCTCAGGGTTCATGATGATGTAACCCTAATCCTAAGTGGAATTTTCCTCCAATAGGATTTTCCCATGTATTTTACCAGGAAACCTAGATAGGACATGCTAGAAAAGGCAGTGCCCTCCTAACCATATCCAAGCACTCCGAATTTGTTGGTGATGTCCATTTTACTCTATCATTTAGTGGTGGCGTAACCCTAACCCTAAGTGGAATTTTTCTCCAATGGGATTATCCCATGTATTTGACCAGGAAACATAGATAGGGCAGGCTAGAAAAGCCAGTGCCTTCCTAACCATACCGAAGCACTCTGAATTTGTTGGTGATGTCCATTTTGCTCTATGAGTTCATGATGACGTAACCCTAACCCTAAGTGGAATTTTCCTCCAATGGGATTTTCCCATGTATTTTACTAGGAAACATAGATAGGGCAGTGTGGAAAAGTCAATGCCCTCCTAATCATACCGAAGCAATCTGAATTTGTTGGTGATGACAATTTTCCTATGTGAGTTCATGCTGACGTAACCCTAACCCTAAGTGGAATTTTCCTCCATTGGGATTTTCCCATGCATTTTTCCAGGAAAAATAAATAGGGCAGGCTAGAAAAGCAAATGCCCTCCTAATCATACCCAAGCACTCTGAATTTGTTGGTGATGACCATTTTCCTATGTGAGTTCATTGTGACGTAACCCTAACGCTAAGTGGAATTTTCCTCCAATGGAATTTTCCCATGTATTTTACCAGGAAACATAGATAGGGCAGGGTGGAAAAGTCAGTGCCCTCCTAACCATATCCAAGCACTCCGAATTTGTTGACGATGTCCATTTTCCTATGTGAGTTCATGGTGACATAACCGTAACCCTAAGTGGAATTTTCCTCCAATGGGATTTTCCCATGTATTTTGCCAGTTAACATAGATAGGACATGCTGGAAAAGCTAGCACCCTCCTAACCATATCCAAGCACTCCGAATTTGTTGACGATGTCCATTTTCCTATGTGAGTTCATGGTGACGTAACCCTAACCCTAAGTGGAATTTTCCTCCAATGGGATTTTCCCATGTATTTTACCAGGAAACATAGGTATGGAAGACCAAAAAAGTCAGTGTCTTCCTAACCATACCCAAGCACTCCGAATTGGTTGGCAATATCCATTTTCCTCTCAGGGTTCATGGTGATGTAAAACTAATCCTAAGTGGAATTTTCCTCCGATGGCATTTTCCAATGTATTTTACCAGGAAACATAGGTATGGAAGACCACAAATGTGAGTGCCTTCCTAACCATACCCAAGCACTCTGAATTGGTTGGCAATGTCCATTTTACTCTATGAGTTCATGGTGATCTAACCCTAACCATAACTGGAATTTTCCTCCAATGGTTTTTTCCCATGCATTTTTCCAGGGAAAATAAATGGGGCAGGCTAGAAAAGTCAATGCCCTCCTAATTATACCCAAGCACTCTGAATTTGTTGGTGGTGACCATTTTCCTATGTGAGTTCATGGTGATGTAACCCTAACCCTAAGTGGAATTTTCCTCCAATAGGATTTTCCCATGTATTTTACAAGGAAACATAGGTATGGAAGACCAAAAAAGTCAGGGCCTTCCTAACCATACCCAAGCACTCCGAATTGGTTGGCATTATCCATTTTCCTCTCAGGGTTCATGGTGATGTAACCCTAATCCTAAGTGGAATTTTCCTCCAATGAGATTTTCCCATGTATCTTACCATGAAACATAGGTATGGAAGACCAAAAAATCCAGTGCCCTCCTCACCATATCCAAGCACTCCGAATTTGTTGACGATGTCCATTTTCCTATGTTAGTTCATAGTGACGTAACCCTAACCCTAAGTGGAATTTTCCTCCAATGGGATTTTCCCTTTCATTTTCCAGGAAACATAGATAGCGTAGGCCAGAAAATTCAGTGCCCTCCTAACCATCCCCGAACACTCTGAATTTGTTGGTGATGTCCATTTTACTGTATGACTTCATGGTGATGTAACCCTAACCCTAAGTGGAATTTTCCTCCAATGGGATTTTCCCATGTATTTTACCAGGAAACATAGATAGGGCAGGGTGGAAAGGTCAGTGCTGTCCTAACCATATCCAAGCACTCCGAATGTGCTGGCGAAGTCAATTTTACTCTATGAGTTCATGGTGACGTAACCCTAACCCTAAGTGGAATTTTCCTCCAATGGGATTATCCCATGTATTTGACCAGGAAACATAGATAGGGCAGGGTGGAAAAGTCAGTGCCCTCCTAACCATACACAAGCATTCCGAATTTGCTGGCAATGTCCATTTTACTCTATGAGTTCATGGTGACGTAACCCTAACCCTCACTGGAATTTTCCTCCAATGGGTTTTTCCCATGCATTTTTCAAGGAAAAATAAATAGGGCAGGCTAGAAAAGTCAGTGCCCTCCTAATCATACCCAAGCACTCTGAATTTGTTGCTGAAGTCCATTTTCCTCTATGAGTTCATGGTGACGTAACCCTAACCCTAAGTGGATTTTTCCTCCAATGGGATTTTCCCATTGTGTTTTACAAGGAAACATAGATAGGGTAGGCAAGAAAAGTCGGTGCCCTCCTAACCATACCCAAGCACTCCGAATTTGTTGACGATGTCCATTTTCCTATGTAAGTTCATGGTGAGGTAACCCTAACCCCAAGTGGAATTTTCCTCCAATGGGTTTTCCCCATGCATTTTTCCAGGAAAAATAAATAGGGCAAGCTAGAAAAGTCAGTGCCCTCCTAACCATAACCGAGCACTCCGAATTGGTTGGCAATATCCATTTTCCTTTCAGGGTCATGGTGATGTAACCCTAATCCTAGGTGGAATTTTCCTCCAATGGCATTTTCCCATGTATCTTACCATGAAACATAGGTATAAAGACCAAAAAAGCCAGTGCCCTCCTCACCATATCCAAACACTCCGAATTTGTTGGCGAAGTCCATTTTACTCTATAAGTTCATGGTGACCTAACCCTAACCCTAAGTGGAATTTTCCTCCAATGGGATTATACCATGTATTTTACCAGGAAACATAGATACGGCAGGCTAGAGGAAAATTCCAGTTAGGGTTAGGGTTACGTCACCATGAACTCACATAGGAAAATGGACATCGTCCACAAATTCTGAGTGCTTGGCTATGGTTAGGAGGGCCCTGCCTTTATAGCCTGCCCTATCTATGTTTCCTGGTAAAATACATGGGAAAATCCCATTGGAGGAAAATTCCACTTAGGGTAAGGGTTATGTCACCATGAACTCACAGGGTAAAATGGACATTGCCAGCAAATTCGGAATGCTTGTGTATGGTTAGGAGGGCACTGACTTTTCCACCCTGCCCTATCTATGTTTCCTGGTAAAATACATGGGAAAATCCAATTGGACGAAAATTCCACTTAGGGTTAGGGTTACTTCACCATGAACTCATAGAGCAAAATGGACATCACCAACAAATTCGGAGTGCTTTATATGGTTAGGACAGGACTGACCTTTGCACCCTGCCCTATCTATGTGTCCTGGTAAAATACATGGGAAAATCCCATTGGAGGAAAATTCCACTTTGGATTAGGGTTACATCACCATGAACCCTGAGAGGAAAATGGATATTGCCACCCAATTTGGAGTGCTTGGGTATGGTTAGGAGGGTGCTGGCTTTTCTAGCATGTCCTATCTATGTTTCCTGGCAAAATACATGGGAAAATCCCATGGGGGAAAATTCCACTTAGGGTTAGGGTTACGTCACCATGAACTCATAGAGCAAAATGGACATCACCAACAAATTCAGAGTTTTTGGGTATGGTTACGAGGGCACTGATTTTCTGGCCTGCCCTATCTATGTTTCCTGGTAAAATACATGGGAAAATCCCATTGGAGGAAAATTCCACTTGGGGTCAGGGTTACATGAACTCATAGAGTAAAATGGACTTCACCAACCAATTCTGAGTGCTTGGGTATGGTTACGAGGGCACTGACTTTTCTCGCCTGCCCTATCTATGTTTCCTGGTAAAATACATGGGAAAATCCCATTGGAGGAAAATTCCACTTAGGGTTAGGGTTACGTCACCATCAACCCTGAGTCGCCAACAAATTTGGAGCACTTGGATATGGTTAGGAGGGTGCTGGCTTTTCTAGCATGTCCTATCTATGTTTTCTGGCAAAATACATGGGAAAATCCCATGGGGGAAAATTCCACTTAGGGTTAGGGTTACCTCACCATGAACTCACATAGGAAAATGGACATCGTCCACAAATTCGGAGTGCTTGGATATGGTTAGGAGGGCGCTGGCTTTTGTAGCCTGTCCTATCTATGTTTACTTGTAAAATACATAGGAAAATCCCATTGGAGGAAAATTCCACTTACGGTTAGGGTTACGTCATCATGAACTCATAGAGTAAAATGGACATTGCCAGCAAATTCGGAATGCTTGTGTATGGTTAGGAGGGCACTGACTTTTCCACCCTGTCCTATCTATGTTTCCTGGTAAAATACATGGGAAAATCCCATTGGAGGAAAATTCCACTTAGGGTTAGGGTTACATCACCATCAACCCTGAGAGGAAAATGGGTGTCGCCAACAAATTTGGAGTGCTTGGATATGGTTAGGAGGGTTCTGGCTTTTCTAGCATGTCCTATGTATGTTTCCTGGCAAAATACATGGGAAAATCCCATGGGGGAAAATTCTACTTAGGTTTAGGGTTACGTCACCATGAACTCACATAGGAAAATGGACATCGTCCACAAATTTGGAGTGCTTGGATATGGTTAGGAGGGTGCTGGTTTTTGTATCCTGCCCTATCTATGTTTCCTTGTAAAATACATAAGAAAATCCCATTGGAGGAAAATTCCACTTACGGTTAGGGTTACGTCATCATGAACTCATAGAGTAAAATGGACATTGCCAGCAAATTCGGAATGCTTGTGTATGGTTAGGAGGGCACTGACTTTTCCACCCTGTCCTATCTATGTTTCCTGGTAAAATACATGGGAAAATCCCATGATGGAAAATTCCACTTAGGTTTAGGGTTACGTCACCATAAACTCACATAGGAAAATGGACATCGTCCACAAATTCGGAGTGCTTGGATATGGTTAGCAGGTCGTTGGCTTTTGTATCCTGCCCTATCTATGTTTCCTTGTAAAATACATAAGAAAATCCCATTGGAGGAAAATTCCACTTACGGTTAGGGTTACGTCATCATGAACCCATAGAGCAAAATGGACAGCACCAAGAAATTCAGAGTGCTTGGGTATGGCTAGGAGGGCACTGACTTTTCTGGCCTGCCATACCTATGTTTCATGGTAAAATACATGGGAAAATCCCATTGAAGGAAAATTCCACTTAGGGTTAGGTTTACATGAACCCTGAGAGGAAAATGGATATTGCCAACTAATTCGGAGTGCTTGGGTATGGTTAGGAAGGCACTGACTTTTCTGGTCTTACATACCTATGTTTCCTGGTAAAATACATGGGATAATCCCATTGGAGGAATATTCCACTTAGGGTTAGGGTTACGTCACCATGAACTCATAGAGTAAAATGGACATTGTCAGCAAATTCAGAATGCTTGTGCATGGTTAGGAGGGCACTGACTTTTCCACACTGTCCTATCTATGTTTCCTGGTAAAATACATGGGAAAATCTCATTGGAGGAAAATTCCATTTAGGGTTAGGGTTACATCACCATGAACTCATAGAGTAAAATGGACATTGCCAGCAAATTCGGAATGCTTGTGTATGGTTAGGAAAGCACTGACTTTTCCACCCTGTCCTATCTATGTTTCCTGGTAAAATACATGGGAAAATCCCATTGGAGGAAAATTCCACTTAGGGTTAGGGTTACGTCACCATCAACCCTGAGAAGAAAATGGATGTCGCCAACAAATTTGGAGTGCTTGGGTATGGTTAGGAGGGCACTGACTTTTCTGGTCTGCCATACCTATGTTTCCTGGTAAAATACATGGGAAAATCCCATTGAAGGAAAAATTCTACTTAGGGTTAGGGTTACGTCACCATGAACTCATAGAGTAAAATGGACTTCACCAACAAATTCGGAGTGCTTGGATATGGTTAGGAGGGCTCTGGCTTTTCTAGCCTGCCCTATCTATGTTTCCTGGTAAAATACATGGGATAGAGGACTTCCGGTGGATCTGCGCGGCGATGGCGGCTACTTTGTAGCCCTCCTCCTGGGTAAGTGTAATGAATCGCTATGAACAGCAGACACCAGCTGTTCAGCGGTTCAAAATTCCCCTCCGGGCAAAGGGGGGGAAGAGGGTTGTCTGAATAGTGGTAGAGCCTCTTATACACCCCGAATATTTTTTTGGGGGGTGAAAAGAGTGCTCCCACAGTGTTCAGACTGTCTCCGCTTCCCAGCTGCTTTTGTCCTTAGGGACAAAACAAGCCGTTGCAACCACCTCCGCGTTTAAAGAGATCTGGTGAGTTTTTTTAGAAGCAGACAGAGTTGACTGGAGGATTAGCTTTTACTTTCTTTGACTTTATATGCATTTTTAGTTTAAAGATTTATTTTTATGTTTATATTCCCTCTTTTTACTTTTTACTTTTTGCTGAAAGGGAAAGTAAAATGGCGATCGGCAGACTTTCCGGCGTTTTTTTTATTATTTTTTTTATTTTTCCTTTTGGGAAGCTAGATTGGTGATCGGTAGGTTTTTTGGTGTTTTTCTTTCCCTTTCTCTTTTCTTTTCTTTTTAATGATTGGAATGGATGTTTTATTCTTCTTTTTTTTTTGATGAAAGTGAAAATAAAATGGCAATCGGCTTTTTTTGATTTTAGAAGCATTATTATTTTTGTTTACTTTTAAAGGCAGGCTTCCTGGTGTTTCTCTTTCCCTTTCTTTTTCTTTTTAATGATTTTTTTTGTTGCTGAAAGGGAAAATAAGATAGCGATCGGTTTTTTTGGATTTTAGAGGTATTATTATTTTTGTTAAACTTTTCTGTTTTGTTTTTTGTATTTTTTTAAAAAAATGGAATGGATTTCTTTTTATTTAATTCCTTTTCTTTCCATTTTTTTCTCCCTTTTTTATTATAATGATCTCCCTTTGAAGGATTTATTGATTTTTTTTTCTGGAGTTAATCTTTCTTTTTCTTTTGTTTAATTTTTGTGGCCCCAAAGTGTTTAGTATTTTTTTTTTTTTTTTGCTATAATGACCTCCTTTTGAAGGATTTTTTGAAATTTTTTTTTTTGGATTTAATCTCTCTTTTTCTTTTGTTTAATTTTTGTAATTCTCAAGAAGGAGTAAAGATTTTTTTTTTTAAGATGGCTCCAAAGCGTCCAGGGATTCCTACAGCTCCCAAATCAATAGCCTCACCTTCTTCCTTGGCTCAGTCAATAATGGTGAAGGATCTGCAAGATATGATGGGAAATGTTATATCTCAAATTAGGGCAGAAATGAAAGAGATTTTAGAGGAAAATAATAAGATTTTGAGGCAAGATATAGTTTTGGCTTTAAAAGGAGTTGCCTCTGTTTTTGAAAAGCTGAATTCCCGTGTGGAAGAGGTAACAGAAAAAGTGGAATTGATGGAGGAAAAATTTGAAAGTATGGAAAAAGAAATGGAAAATGAGATTCTTATGCTTCAATATGGACAAATGGAATACGCCTTAAGAATCAGAGGCTTGAGAGAGTCTTTGCAAGGAGATCTGAAAGAGATGGTTGCAAAGGACTTTGCTGTGATTTTGAATAAAGAAAAAGAGGAAATACTTAGTGAGATTGAAAAATTATTTAGAGTTAATTCTGTGGTGGCAGTGCAAAAGAATTTGCCAAGAGATGTGGTAATTTACTTTGGGAAAAGATCCCTGCGCAATGAAATTATACAAGCTTTTTATAAAAAGAGATTTCAAATTGCCCTACAAGACGTTATAATTTTAAAGGAGATCCCATCTAAAATTTTAAGAAGAAGAAAGGAGTTTGCTTTTTTAGCAGATGAACTTAAAAAGAGACGAATCTCGTTCAGATGGGATGTTCCGATGGGAATGGTGGTGAATTACCTGGGGATATGTTATAGACTTAATACTGTTTTTCAAGCAAAAGATTTTTATACTTCTGTCCTGGGGGTATGTTCATCACCATCTACTAAGTTTAAAGCCTTGGAAGAAAAGAATGTAAAATTATACCCTGAAGAGCCTATACTTATGAAAATTGGGGAACCTCAGCTTGAGGGGCCTCAACAAGTTCAGATAGAGGAGCAGAAGATAACTTGTGCAACATATAACTGTAAAGAAAAACAGCAACAGAAGAAGGTTAAGGAAGCCTCACATCTATTGGTTTCTAAACCTGCGGGAGAAGCAAGACTTATAAAGATTCGGGAGCAACCCTCAAGGGTAAAATTGCTGTCTGAAGAAATGGAAAATGGGAAATTTCAGTCTGAGGGGCTTCAACAAGCTGAGAGGAAGGGGCGGAGGACAACTTGTGCAACATATAATAGTAAAGAAAAAGACCAACAGAAGAAGGAGTTTAAGGAATCTTCACATGTATTGGCTTCTGAGCTGGCGGGAGAGTCAGGATTTATAATTTCGGAGCAACCTTTAAGGGCAGATCTCAAAGCATTTCTTTCGAGCCTTATGGATAAGAGAGACTGATAAGGATGGAGATCGAATGAAAATTTTATATGGACAATCGAGACTGATAAGGATTGTGTTTTTTGTGGATGGAACTTACTATTGGTAAAGATTTAAATGTTTAATGTGTCTATTGTGGATGGAATTTATTATTGGTAAAGATTTAAATGTGTAGAAGGGAATTTTAATGTTTTAAGTTTTAAGTAATGTTTAAAGTTGTGTTTTGGAGGGAGTTTATAAAGAATGTTGGATAATAATATAAGTATGATATGAAAAGGTTTGGAGTATATTATAATGTGTTCAATGTTTGGGTTTTTTTAAAATTATTATTATTATTATTTTTAAGATGGAATTTGTTATTGGTAAGATTTTAATGCGTATAAGGGGATTTTAATGATTTAAGTTTTAAGTAATGTTTAAATTTCTGCTTTGGAGGGAGTATAATTTGTTTAATTAAATGTATTCAGATTTGCCTATGATTTACATTAGATTTTATATTGTAGGTATAGATGTTTAAACAAAGTAATGTTTAAATTTGTGTTTTGGAGGGAGTTTATATAGAATGATGGATAACATTATAAGCATATTAGAAAATGTTTCGAGTATTTAATTTAAGGTATCCACATTTGTTTAGGATTTATATGTGTTCCAAGTTTTTCTTTTCTTTTTCTGAAAAATTTTAATTAAGCCTGTACTCAACTCTGGGAAGGTTGGGGGAGGGTTTGGGAGGTTTGGGGAAGTGGGGGAGGGTAAGGGAGAGTGGGGGGGTTTGGGGAGGGGATTTGTTTCCTAAAATTTAAAAAAAATTCAATAAAAAAAAAACATGGGATAATCCCATTGGAGGAAAATTCCACTTAGGGTTAGGGTTACATCACCTTGAATTCATAGAGTAAAATGGACTTCGCCAACAAATTTGGAGTGCTTGGATATGGTTAGGACAGCACTGATCTTTGCACCCTGCCCTATCTATGTTTCCTGGTACAATACATGGGAAAATCCCATTGGAGGAATATTCCATTTAGGATTAGGGTTACATCACCATGAACCCTGAGAGGAAAATGTATATTGCCAACCAATTCTGAGTGCTTGGGTATGGTTAGGAAGGCACTGACTTTTCTGGTCTTCCATATCTATGTTTCCTGGTAAAATACAAGGGAAAATCCCATTGGAGGAATATTCCACTTAGGGTTAGGGTTACGTCTCCATGAACTCATAGAGTAAAATGGAGTTCGCCAACAAATTTGGAGTGCTTGGATATGGTTAGGAGAGCACTGACCTTTGCACCCTGCCCTATCTATGTTTCCTGGTAAAATACATGGGAAAATCCCATTGGAGGAAAATTCCACTTTGGATTAGGGTTACATCACCATGAACCCTGAGAGGAAAATGGATATTGCCAACCAATTCGGAGTGCTTGGGTATGGTTAGGAAGGCACTGACTTTTCTGGTCTTACATACTTATGTTTCCTGGTAAAATACATGGGATAATCCCATTGGAGGAATATTCCACTTAGGGTTAGGGTTACGTCACCATGAACTCATAGAGTAAAATGGACATTGCCAGCAAATTCGGAATGCTTGTGCATGGTTAGGAGGGCACTGACTTTTCCACCCTGCCCTATCTATGTTTCCTGGTAAAATACATGGGAAAATCTCATTGGAGGAAAATTCCATTAGGGTTAGGGTTACATCACCATGAACTCATAGAGTAAAATGGACATTGCCAGCAAATTCGGAATGCTTGTGTATGTTTAGGAAGGCACTGACCTTTCCACCCTGTCCTATCTATGTTTCCTGGTAAAATACATGGAAAAATCCCATTGGAGGAAAATTCCACTTAGGGTTAGGGTTACGTCACCATGAACTCATAGAGCAAAATGGACATCACCAACAAATTCAGAGTGCTTGGGTATGGTTAGGAGGGCACTGACTTTTCTGGCCTGCCCTATCTATGTTTCCTGGTAAAATACATGGGAAAATCCCATTGGAGGAAAATTCCACTTAGGGTTAGGGTTACGTCACCATCAACCCTGAGAGGAAAATGGGTGTTGCCAACAAATTTGGAGTGCTTGGGTATGGTTAGGAGGGCACTGACTTTTCTGGTCTACCATATCTATGTTTCCTGGTAAAATACAAGGGATAATCCCATTGGAGGAAAATTCCACTTAGGGTTAGGGTTACATCACCTTGAACTCATAGAGTAAAATGGACTTCGCCAACAAATTTGGAGTGCTTGGATATGGTTAGGACAGCACTGACCTTTGCACCTTGCCCTATCTATGTTTCCTGGTACAATACATGGGAAAATCCCATTGGAGGAATATTCCACTTAGGATTAGGGTTACATCACCATGAACCCTGAGAGGAAAATGTATATTGCCAACCAATTCGGAGTGCTTGGGTATGGTTAGGAAGGCACTGACTTTTCTGGTCTTCCATACCTATGTTTCCTGGTAAAATACATGGGAAAATCCCATTGGAGGAATATACCACTTAGGGTTAGGGTTACGTCTCCATGAACTCATAGAGTAAAATGGAGTTCGCCAACAAATTTGGAGTGCTTGGATATGGTTAGGAGAGCACTGACCTTTGCACCCTGCCCTATCTATGTTTCCTGGTAAAATACATGGGAAAATCCCATTGGAGGAAAATTCCACTTTGGATTAGGGTTACATCACCATGAACCCTGAGAGGAAAATGGATATTGCCAACCAATTCGGAGTGCTTGGGTATGGTTAGGAAGGCACTGACTTTTCTGGTCTTACATACTTATGTTTCCTGGTAAAATACATGGGATAATCCCATTGGAGGAATATTCCACTTAGGGTTAGGGTTACGTCACCATGAACTCATAGAGTAAAATGGACATTGCCAGCAAATTCGGAATGCTTGTGTATGGTTAGGAGGGCACTGACTTTTCCACCCTGCCCTATCTATGTTTCCTGGTCAAATACATGGGATAATCCCATTGGAGGAAAATTCCACTTAGGGTGAGGGTTACGTCACCATGAACTCATAGAGTAAAATTGACTTCGCCAGCACATTCGGAGTGCTTGGATATGGTTAGGACAGCACTGACCTTTCCACCCTGCCCTATCTATGTTTCCTGGTAAAATACATGGGAAAATCCCATTGGAGGAAAATTCCACTTAGGGTTAGGGTTACGTCACCATGAACTCCTAGAGCAAAATGGACATCGCCAACAAATTCGGAGTGCTTCGGTATGGTTAGTAGGTCACTGACTTTTCTAGGCTGCCCTTTCTATGTTTCCTGGTAAAATACATGGGAAAATCCCATTAGAGGAAAATTCCACTTAGGGTTGGGTTACGTCACCTTGAACTCCTAGAGTAAAATGGACATCACCAACAAACTCGGAGTTCTTGGGTCTGGTTAGGAGGGCACTGACTTTTCTAGGCTGCCCTATGTATGTTTCCTGGTAAAATACAAGGGATAATCCCATTGGAGGAAATTCCACTTAGGGTTTTAGGGTTACTCACCTTGACTCATAGAGTAAAATGGACTTCGCAACAAATTGGAGTGCTTGGATATGGTTAGACAGCACTGACCTTTGCCCTTGCCGCCTCTCTATGTTTTCCTGGTACAATACATGGGAAAATCCATTGGGAATATTCCACTTAGATTAGGGTTAACATCCAACCATGAACCCTGAGAGGAAAATGTATTGCCAACACAATTCGGAGTGCTTGGGTATGGTTAGGAGGGCACTGACTTTTCTGGTCTTTCCATACCGATGTTTCTGGTAAATACATGGGAAAATCCCATTGGAAGGAATATACCACTATGGTTGGTTACGTCTCCATGAACTCTAGAGTAAATGGAGTTCGCCAACAAATTTGGAGTGCTTGGATATGGTTAGGAGAGCACTGACCTTTGCACCCTGCCCTATCTATGTTTCCTGGTAAAATACATGGGAAAATCCCATTGGAGGAAAATTCCACTTTGGATTAGGGTTACATCACCATGAACTCATAGAGTAAAATGGACATTGCCAGCAAATTCGGAATGCTTGTGCATGGTTAGGAGGGCACTGACTTTTCCACCTTGCCCTATCTATGTTTCCTGGTAAAATACATGGGAAAATCTCATTGGAGGAAAATTCCAATTAGGGTTAGGGTTACATCACCATGAACTCATAGAGTAAAATGGACATTGCCAGCAAATTCGGAATGCTTGTGTATGTTTAGGA